>NC_052163.1:76941047-77052438 GCF_902713615.1 Scyliorhinus canicula | reverse complement strand
GTGTACAGAGGGTTAGCGTGGGTGTTGGTGATGTATATGGCTAGTGTGTACAGAGGGTAGCGTGGGTTTTGGTGATGTATATGGTTATTGAGTACAGAGGGTAGCGGGTGTTGGTGATGTATGGTTATTGGGTATATAGTGTAGGGTGGGTTTGGTGATGTATATGGGATTGTGTACAGAGGGTAGCGTGGGTTTGGTGATGTATATGGCTATTGGTACAGAGGGTAGCGTGGGTGTTGGTGATGTATATGGCTATTGTGTACAGAGGGTAGGGTGGGTTTGGTGATGTATATGGTTATTGGGTACAGAGGGTAGCGTGGGTGTTGGTGATGTATATGGCTATTGTGTACAGAGGGTAGCGTGGGTTTTGGTGATGTATATGGTTATTGGGTACAGAGGGTAGCGTGGGTGTTGGTGATGTATATGGTTATTGTGTACAGAGGGTAGGGTGGGTGTTGGTGATGTATATGGTTATTGTATACAGAGGAGAGGGAGGGCGTTGGTGATGTATATGGCTATTGTGTACAGAGGGTAGGGTGGGTTTTGGTGATGTATATGGTTATTGGGTACAGAGGGTAGCGTGGGTGTTGGTGATGTATATGGCTATTGTGTACAGAGGGTAGCGTGGGTTTTGGTGATGTATATGGTTATTGGGTACAGAGGGTAGCGTGGGTGTTGGTGATGTATATGGTTATTGTGTACAGAGGGTATGGTGGGTGTTGGTGATGTATATGGCTATTGTGTACAGAGGGTATGGTGGGTGTTGGTGACGTATATGGTTATTGTGTACAGAGGGTATGGTGGGTGTTGGTGATGTATATGGCTATTGTGTACAGAGGGTAGCGTGGGTGTTTGTGATGTATATGGTTATTGTGTACAGAGGGTAGGGTGGGTGTTGGTGATGTATATGGTTATTGTGTACAGAGGGTAGCGTGGGTTTTGGTGATGTATATGGCTATTGTGTACAGAGGGTAGCGTGGGTGTTCGTGATGTATATGGTTATTGGGTACAGAGGGTAGCGTGGGTGTTGGTGATGTATATGGTTATTGTGTACAGAGGGTAGGGTGGGTGTTGGTGATGTATATGGTTATTGTGTACAGAGTGTAGGGTGGGTGTTGGTGATGTATATGGTTATTGTGTACAGAGGGTAGGGTGGGTGTTGGTGATGTATATGGTTATTGTGTATAGAGGGTAGGGTGGGTGTTGGTGATGTATATGGTTATTGTGTACAGAGGGTAGGGTGGGTGTTGGTGATGTATATGGTTATTGTGTACAGAGGGTAGGGTGGGTTTTGGTGATGTATATGGTTATTGGGTACAGAGGGTAGCGTGGGTTTTGGTGATGTATATGGTTATTGGGTACAGAGGGTAGCGTGGGTGTTGGTGATGTATATGGTTATTGTGTACAGAGGGTAGGGTGGGTGTTGGTGATGTATATGGTTATTGTATACAGAGGAGAGGGAGGGCGTTGGTGATGTATATGGTTATTGTGTACAGAGGGTAGCGTGGGTGTTGGTGATGTATATGGCTATTGTGTACAGAGGGTAGGGTGGGTGTTGGTGATGTATATGGTTATTGTGTACAGAGGGTATGGTGGGTGATGGTGATGTATATGGTTATTGTGTACAGAGGGTAGCGTGGGTGTTGGTGATGTATATGGCTATTGTGTACAGAGGGTATGGTGGGTGTTGGTGATGTATATGGTTATTGTGTACAGAGTGTAGGGTGGGTGTTGGTGATGTATATGGTTATTGTGTACAGAGGCTAGCGTGGGTGTTGGTGATGTATATGGTTATTGTGTACAGAGGGTAGCGTGGGTGTTGGTGATGTATATGGTTATTGTGTACAGAGGGTAGGGTGGGTGTTGGTGATGTATATGGTTATTGTGTACAGAGTGTAGGGTGGGTGTTGGTGATGTATATGGTTATTGTGTACAGAGGGTAGTGTGGGTGTTGGTGATGTATATGGTTATTGTGTACAGAGGGTAGGGTGGGTGTTGGTGATGTATATGGTTATTGTGTACAGAGGGTAGGGTGGGTATTGGGTGATGTATATGGTTATTGTGTACAGAGGGGAAGGTGGGTGTTGGGTGCTGTATATGGCTATTGCATACAGAGGGTAGCGTGGGTGTTGGTGATGTATATGGTTATTGTGTACAGAGGGTAGCGTGGGTGTTGGTGATGTATATGGCTATTGTGTACAGAGGGTAGCGTGGGTGTTGGTGATGTATATGGCTATTGTGTACAGAGGGTAGCGTGGGTGTTGGTGATGTATATGGCTATTGTGTACAGAGGGTAGCGTGGGTTTTGGTGATGTATATGGTTATTGAGTACAGAGGGTAGCGTGGGTGTTGGTGATGTATATGGTTATTGGGTATATAGTGTAGGGTGGGTTTTGGTGATGTATATGGCTATTGTGTACAGAGGGTAGCGTGGGTTTTGGTGATGTATATGGCTATTGTGTACAGAGGGTAGCGTGGGTGTTGGTGATGTATATGGCTATTGTGTACAGAGGGTAGGGTGGGTTTTGGTGATGTATATGGTTACTGGGTACAGAGGGTAGCGTGGGTGTTGGTGATGTATATGGCTATTGTGTACAGAGGGTAGCGTGGGTTTTGGTGATGTATATGGTTATTGGGTACAGAGGGTAGCGTGGGTGTTGGTGATGTATATGGTTATTGTGTACAGAGGGTAGGGTGGGTGTTGGTGATGTATATGGTTATTGTGTACAGAGGGTAGCGTGGGTGTTGGTGATGTATATGGCTATTGTGTACAGAGGGTAGGGTGGGTTTTGGTGATGTATATGGTTATTGGGTACAGAGGGTAGCGTGGGTGTTGGTGATGTATATGGTTATTGTGTACAGAGGGTAGCGTGGGTGTTTGTGATGTATATGGTTATTGTGTACAGAGGGTAGGGTGGGTGTTGGTGATGTATATGGTTATTGTGTACAGAGGGTATGGTGGGTGTTGGTGATGTATATGGCTATTGTGTACAGAGGGTAGCGTGGGTGTTGGTGATGTATATGGTTATTGGGTACAGAGGGTAGCGTGGGTGTTGGTGATGTATATGGTTATTGTGTACAGAGGGTAGGGTGGGTGTTGGTGATGTATATGGTTATTGTGTACAGAGTGTAGGGTGGGTGTTGGTGATGTATATGGTTATTGTGTACAGAGGGTAGGGTGGGTGTTGGTGATGTATATGGTTATTGTGTACAGAGGGTAGGGTGGGTGTTGGTGATGTATATGGTTATTGTGTACAGAGGGTAGGGTGGGTGTTGGTGATGTATATGGTTATTGTGTACAGAGGGTAGGGTGGGTTTTGGTGATGTATATGGTTATTGGGTACAGAGGGTAGCGTGGGTTTTGGTGATGTATATGGTTATTGGGTACAGAGGGTAGCGTGGGTGTTGGTGATGTATATGGTTATTGTGTACAGAGGGTAGCGTGGGTGTTGGTGATGTATATGGCTATTGTGTACAGAGGGTAGGGTGGGTGTTGGTGATGTATATGGTTATTGTGTACAGAGGGTAGCGTGGGTGTTGGTGATGTATATGGCTATTGTGTACAGAGGGTATGGTGGGTGTTGGTGATGTATATGGCTATTGTGTACAGAGGGTATGGTGGGTGTTGGTGATGTATATGGCTATTGTGTACAGAGGGTAGCGTGGGTGTTGGTGATGTATATGGTTATTGTGTACAGAGGGTATGGTGGGTGTTGGTGATGTATATGGCTATTGTGTACAGAGGGTAGGGTGGGTGTTGGTGATGTATATGGTTATTGTGTACAGAGGGTATGGTGGGTGTTGGTGATGTATATGGCTATTGTGTACAGAGGGTAGCGTGGGTGTTGGTGATGTATATGGTTATTGGGTACAGAGGGTAGCGTGGGTGTTGGTGATGTATATGGTTATTGTGTACATAGGGTAGGGTGGGTGTTGGTGATGTATATGGTTATTGTGTACAGAGTGTAGGGTGGGTGTTGGTGATGTATATGGTTATTGTGTACAGAGGGTAGGGTGGGTGTTGGTGATGTATATGGTTATTGTGTACAGAGGGGAGGGTGGATTTTGGGTGATGTATATGGTTATTGGGTACAGAGGGTAGCGTGGGTTTTGGTGATGTATATGGCTATTGTGTACAGAGGGTAGGGTGGGTGTTGGTGATGTATATGGCTATTGTGTACAGAGGATAGGGTGGGTGTTGGTGATGTATATGGCTATTGTGTACAGAGGGCAGGGTGGGTGTTGGTGATGTATATGGCTATTGTGTACAGCAGGCAGATGGGTGTTGGATGAGATCAGCCATCTAATCTCTGGACCCTTCAGCCCACTCCACCATTCAATATAACTTTACTTGATCTCGCTCAGGTCCACATTCACACATTATTCCCAAATCCACCAATTATCGTAGTATTGAAAATCTATTGATCTGTCTTGAAGATCCTCTCCAGCTCAGCATCCCCAGATCTCTGGGCTAGGGAGTCCCTAAAGCTGCCAATGAAGAATTTCTTCCATATCATACTCGTAAATGACCGATAACCCCTCATCCCAGATGTCATATTATCCACTCATAGAACATAGAACAGTACAGCACAGAACAGGCCCTTCGGCCCTCGATGTTGTGCCGAGCCATGATCACCCTACTCAAACCCACGTATCCACCCTATACCCGTAACCCAACAAACCCCCCCCCCCCCCCCCCCCCTTAACCTTACTTTTATTAGGACACTACGGGCAATTTAGCATGGCCAATCCACCTAACCCGCACATCTTTGGACTGTGGGAGGAAACCGGAGCACCCGGAGGAAACCCACGCACACAGGGGGAGGACGTGCAGACTCCACACAGACAGTGACCCAGCCGGGAATCGAACCTGGGACCCTGGAGCTGTGAAACATTTATGCTAACCACCATGCTACCCTGCTGCTCATGTATATCATGAGATGCCGACAGGCAGTGATTGAGACACAGGATAACCAATGAACACACACGACACAGAACAACCAATCACCAGACAGGACACCACCACTATAAAGCCCACAGGGCATTAAGGCTCTCCCTCTCTCCCAGGACACGGCTAGGGAGATATCGCAGTGCACAGGCTAATGAACATTATCACCATGTGATAGAGAGCTAGTCTGGTCAAGCCAGTAGGAGGTTATCAGTTAGGTTAGTAGAGTGTCAACCCACAGCAGATTATGTACAGCAATCAACAGGTTCAATAAAACAGTGTTGGACCATCTCCTGTGTCGGAAGCCTGTTTCTCATTTTACTGCATCCAGTTGCAGTCGATGTTAGACCAACACAGATAACACATCACCAGACACTCCAGGAAGAAACATCCTACCAACAATTACCTTGTCAAGGCCCTTAACAATATGTTTTCATAACAGCAATTCTCATTATGTTAAAACCTCAGGAATCTGGGTCCTCCAAATCTCTTCATAGGATTATTCCCTCATCCCAAGAATCAGTCTTGTGAATCTTAATTACACTCTCTCTAAAGGATAGCCTACCTTAGCCAAGTATGTCACCTCTCTCCACAATATTCCAGCTGTGGGCTCACCAAAGTCATGCACAGTTATCACAAGACTTATTTACTCCAGTACTGCAATTTGTTTATGATAATGACCAACATTCAATTTGTTTTTTGAATTGACTGGTATCCCTACAGATTAGCTTCATGTCATTTGGGTACATGGACACACATACTCCTCTGAATACCAATATTTTCCAGTCTCTTGCCATTTGAAAGGTATTCTGCTTTCCTATTTTTCCTATCAAAATTGAAAACCTCACATTTCTCCATTTTATGCTCCATTGGTCTCATTTTCACCCACTCCCTTAACCGGTCTAAACCCTTTTACACCCTCCTCACAGCTTATTTATCTAACTTTGTATCATCAGCAAGCTTGGCAACCTTGCACTCAGTCCCTGCATCTAAGTGAAAATTAGTTTAACCCAAGCGCTGATTCTTGTTGGGCCCCAATAGGTACAGACTGCCAAACCGACACACACCATGTTCCTGTTCCCAACGCCCATTTTGTAATCGGCAATCGGGCCATCGCGTTGCACGCCGTTGGGACAGCTTTAGCGCGACACCTGAAGGCCCTCTCCCGATGCTTCGCCCCCGAGGTGCGGAGGGCATTAAGGCTCTCCCTCTCTCACAGGACACGGCTAGGGAGATAGTCGCACTGCACAGGCTAATGAACATCATCACCATGTGATAGAGAGCCTGTCTGGTCAAGCCAGTAGGAGGTTATCAGTTAGGTTATAGAGTGTCAACGCACAGCAGATTATGTACAACTGCCAATCTCCAGACGCAATACTGCAACTCATCCACTTCACCTTGGATCACAATGTCTTCACCTTCGACATCAAGTTCTTCATCCTGATACATGGAACAGCCATGGGGACCAAATTTGCACTTCAATATGCCAACATCTTCATGCACAAGTTTGAACAAGACCTCCTCACCGCACAGGACCTTCAACCGACGTGATACACCAGATACATCAATGACATTTTTTTCCTTTGGACCCACGGCAAAGAATCACTGAAACGACTACACGATGATATCAATAAGTTCCACCCCACCATCAGACTCACCATGGACTACTGTCCAGAATCGGTTGCATTCTTGGACACACTCATCTCCACCAAGGACGGTCACCTCAGCACTTCGCTTTACCGCAAGCCCACAGATAACCTGATGATGCTCCACTTCTCCAGCTTCCATCCTAAACACATTAAAGAAGCCATCCCCTATGGCCAAGCCCTCTGTATACACAGTATTTGCTCAGGCGAGGAAGTGCGTAACAGATATCTACAGATGCTGAAAGATGCCCTTGTATGAACAGGATATGGCGCTTGACTCATCGATTGACAGTTCCAACGAGCCACAGCTAAAAACTGCACCAACCTCCTCAGAAGACAAACACGGACACAACCGACAGAGTACCCTTCGTCGTCCAGTACTTCCCCGGACCAGAGAAACCACGACATCGTCTTCACAGCCTTCAACACGTCATCGATGAAGATGAACATCTTGCCAAGGTCATCCTTACACCCCCACTACTTACCTTCAAACAACCGCGCAACCTCAAACAGACCATTGTTTGCAGCAAATTACCCAGCCTTCAGAACAGCAACCACGACACCACACAACCCTGCCAGGGTAATCTCTGCAAGACGTGCTAGATCATCGACATGGGTACCACCATTACACGTAAGAACACCACCCACCAGGTACGTGGTACATACTCGTACGACTCGGCCAATGTTGTCTCCCTCATATGCTGCAGGAAAGGATGTCCCGAAGCGTGGTGGTACATTGGCGAGACCATGCAGACGCTGCGACAACGGATGAACAGACATCGCGTGACAACCGCCAGGCAGGATTGTTCCCTTCCAGTCGGGAAACATTTTAGCACTCTGATTTTCGGGTAAGCGTTCTCCAAGGCGGCCTTCAGGACGCGCAACAACACAGAATTGCCGAGCCGAAACTTATAGCCAAGTTTCGTACACGTGAGTATGGCCTCAACCGGGACCTTGGATTCATGTCGCATTACATTCACCCCCCACCATCTGGCCTGGGCTTGCAAAATTCTACCAACTGTCCTGGTTTGAGACAATTCACACCTCTTTAACCTGGGGTTACCCCTCTCTCCAGTTGCTCCATCTGGACCTGTAAAGACTTAATTACCTGCAAAGACTCGCATTCAAAGTATCATCTTGCATCTTTGAATTTGTCTGTATATATGTTTCTGGAACCCACCTCTTCATTCACCTGAGGAAGGAGCTGTGCTCCAAAACTAGTGATTCGAAACAAACCTGTTGGACTTTAACCTGGTGTTGTAAGACTTCTTACTGCGGTTTTCCTTTGTGCCAGATATGTCTTCATCCAGTGAACAGTTTTCTCCGATTCCCATTGACTCCAGTTTTCCTAGGGTTCCTTGATGTCACACGGTCAAACACTGCCTTGATGTCAATGGCAGTCACTCTCACCTCACCTCTGGAGTTCAGCTATTTTGTCCATGTTTGGACCAAGGAGAGCAGGAGATTTGTGGCCTGAGTGGAACCCAAAATAAACAGCAACGAGCAGGTTATTGCTGAGCAAGTGTCAATTGCTAGTACTGTCAACAACAGCTTGCATGACTTTGCTGATGATCAAGAGTAGACTGATGGAGAGGTAATTGTTCCTGTCATAACTGCCACGAGGCCCACGGTGAACCTATTATCGATCTCCCCACGGGGCTCATGAACGATGAGCTTTCCCGGTAGTGGGCAAAGGCCAACCATCTGGGGCAGGTAAGATACAGCATAAAAGCCGCCCGAGCAGGGACCAGCATGTTGTCCCAATGGGGATTGTGATTGTGTATAGTTACTGCCGTGAGCAGACTTTATATTCTGTTTGATAAATCCTTTGTCATTCCTCCCATCTTCCTGGTCATTAAAGTTCTGTTTAGATTTGTTCTACTTTTCGTGGACAGGACATAGCTGGAGACATTTTGACATGATCAGCTAGATTGAGGGGCTAGTTTAGCACACTGGGCTAAATCGCTGGCTTTTAAAGCAGACAGGTCAGCAGCACGGTTCAATTCCCGTACCAGCCTCCCCGAACAGGCGCCAGAATGTGGCGACTAGGGGCTTTTCACAGTAACTTAATTGAAGCCTACTCGTGACAATAAGCGATTTTCATTTCATTTTAGGGGCTGGTTTAGCACACGGCTAAATCGCTGGCTTTGAAAGCAGACCAAGGCAGGCCAGTAGCACGGTTCAATTCCCGTACCAGCCTCCCCGAACAAGCGCCGGAATGTGGCGACTAGGGGCTTTTCACAGTAACTTCATTTGAAGCCTTCTTGTGACAATAAGCGATTTTCATTTCATTTAGATGTCAGTGTTGTATCTATACCTGAACAGTTTGATGAGGTGCGCGACTAGTTCTGGAGCACAAACCTTGAACCCTGACATTGTCAGTGCCCATAGCCTTTGCAGTATCCAATGAGTTCAGCCGTTTCTTGATATCACGTTGACTGAATTAAATTGGCTGAGGACTGGCATCTGTGATGCTGGGGACCTCTAGAGGAGGCCAAGATAAATCATCCACTCATCGCTTCTGACTGAAGGTGGTTGCAAATATTTCAGTATTATGTTTTGCACAGACGTTCTAGGCTCTGAGAATGGGGATATTTGTGAAGCCTCCTCCTTCAGTTAGTTCATTAATTGCCCAATATCATTCTCAACTGGATGAAGCAGAACTGCAGAGGTTTGGTGAGATCTGTTGTTTGTGGGTTTGTTTAGCTCTGTCTATTGCATGCTGTTTCCGTTGCTTATTGTGTATACAGTCCTGTTGCCATAATAATGAAGAAAAATACACCAATTTACATCCAGAAATATTGAACTTTAAATAAGACCTGAGTGCGAAAAAAAAAAACGAACACGGGGCAGCACGGTGGCGCAGTGGGTTAGCGCTGCGGCCTCATGACGCCAAGATCCCAGGTTCGATCCCGGCTCTGGGTCACTGTCCGTGTGGAGTTTGCACATTCTCCCCGTGTTTGTGTGGGTTTCGCCCCCACAACCCACAAATGTGCAAGCTTGGTGGATTGGCCACGCTAAATTGGAAAAAATGAATTGGGTACTCGAAATGTTTTTTAAAATGAACACACAAGCTACTGGTGAATTGCTACAGTGTGATTCTCTAAGAGACATTTCAACCCCCCCCCCCCCCCCCGACCCCCAACCCCCCACCCTCTCCGTACCTGTGTTACCAGACAAGGTACTTCTAAAAGCAATCAGGAGCTAATTATCATCTTTGGTAGATTTGACTTTCTAGGTGAAATATAGAATAGGTCCCTGCAAGTAACCAATCTGCAGGAATATCTCACTCTCTCTGACTGTGGAAGTTAGTCAAGTCAGCAAAGTCCGCAGTTGAAAAGAGAACTGGGAAAATTCTCTGCCAAACTACAGAGCACTGAAATCGCAAAGCTGACTTTTCGCTTGCTGAAGTCAACCCTACTGGAATCTTGAATTGCAATGGCCACAACACTCAGTCATGAGTCATGAGCTGCTCCATATACCTCTTTATTCATAGTTACTTACTTTGAACTCAATTCTCCCTTCTCATCTGTGTGAATGTAGATGCATCAGTTTTACCATTTTGTTGCCTTCAGTAATTAATAAACTCACTCTATCTTGAACTCAAAAAGTTTGGTTAATTTGGCTCCCTTTAAAACTTAACTCTAACTGTTCACTGGGGCGGGGGGGGGGAGGGGGCGGGGAAACTGGAAGTGACCAGTTATCTTTTTCTGCTCGGGTGACACAGTAGCACAGTGGTTAGCACTGCTGTCTCATGATGCTGAGGACCCAGGTTCGATCCCGGCTCCGGGTCACTGTCCATGTGGAGTTTGCACATCCTTTCCGTGTCTGCGTGGGTCTCACTCCCACAATCCAAGGCTGTGCAGGGTAGGTGGATTGGCCACGCTAAATTGCCCCTTAATTGGAAAAAAGATTTCTGCTCCACCATTTAGGTTGGATCGTTCACCATCTTAGGTGGGATCATCGTTGAAGCCAAGACATTTTGCGATGGCAATGACTGACTCGAGGCTGGTGGGGGGGATGTAGGTGACCCCGTCCAAGGGTGGCCACCTGGAATATGTGAGTCCTGGTCTAGGATCAGGAGAAGGTAAATGAGGTATTTAAGACCTTTGACCAAAATCTATATCGGTCAGAACCTTCATGGAATGGAAAAGATATGGTGGAATTCCTGGATGAGCTGGAGTTTCCCAAGGTGGAGGAGGAATTAAGAGAAGATCTTGAAGCTCCGCTAGCATTGGATGAGATCAAGCAAGCGTTGAAACTGATGCAGTTGGAGCAGGCACCGGGACCTGACGGCTTCCCAGTAGAATTTTATTAAAAATTCTTAGATCTATTAACCCCTCTATTGTTCAGGATGTTCAGGGACTCCTTGGAAAAAGGGAGCTTTGCCACAGACTCTAAGACAGGCTTCGGTTTCCCTGCTCTTGAAAAGAGACAAGGACCCCTTAGACTGTGGGTCATATCGTCCAATCTCCCTATTAAATGTGGATGTGCAGCTGTTAGCTAAGGTGATGGCATTAAGACTGGATCCTTATTGGATTGGATTTGTTTATTGTCACGTGTACCGAGGTACAGTGAAAAGTATTTTTCTGCAAGCAGCTCAACAGATCATTCAGTACATGAAAGGAAGAAAAGGGAATTGAACAGAATTCAAGAAAATACATGAGAATACATAATAGGGCAACACAAGATATACAATGTAACTACATAAGCATTGGCATCGGATGAAGCATACAGGGTGTAGTGTTAATGAGGACAGTCCATAAAAGGGTCATTTAGGAGTCTGGTGACAGTGGGGAAAAAGCTGTTTTTGAGTCTGTTCGTCCGTGTTCTCAGACTTCTGAATCTCCTGCCCGATGGAAGAAGTTGGAAAAGTGAGTAAGCCGGGTGGGAGGGATCCTTGATTATGCTGTCCACTTTCCCCCCGGCAGCGGGAGGTATAGATGGAGTCAACGGATGGGAGGCAGGTTCGTGTGATGGACTGGGCGGTATTCACGACTCTCTGAAGTTCCTTGCGGTCTTGGGCCGAGCAGTTGCCATACCAGGCTGTGATGCAGCCCGAGAGGATGCTCTCTATAGTGCATCTGTAAAAGTTGGTAAGGGTTAATGTGGACATGCCAAATTTCCTTAGTTTCCTGAGGAAGTAAAGGCGCTGTTGTGCTTTCTTGGTGATAGCGTCGACATGAGTGGACCAGGATAGATTTTTGGTGATGTGCACCCCTAAGAATTTGAAACTGCTCACCATCTCTACCTTGGCTCCGTTGATGCTGACAGGGGTTTGTACAGTACTATGCTTCCTGAAGTCGATGACCAGCTCTTTAGTTTTGCTGGCATTAAGGGAGAGATTGTTGTCGTTGCACCACTCCACTAAGTTCTCTATCTCCCTCCTGTATTCAGACTCGTCGTTGTTCGAGATCCGGCCCACTATGGTCGTATCGTCAGCAAACTTGTAGATGGAGTTGGAACCAAGTTTTGCCATGCAGTCGTGTGTGTACAGGGAGTAGAGTAGGGGGCTAAGTACGCAGCCTTGCGGGGCACCGGTGTTGAGGACTATTGTGGAGGAGGTGTTGGTGTTCATTCTTACTGACTGTGGTCTGTTGGTCAGAAAGTCAAGGATCCAGTTGCAGAGTGGAGAGCCAAGTCCTAGGTTTTGGAGCTTTGATATGACCTTGGCTGGGATTATGGTGTTGAAGGCGGAGCTGTAGTCAATAAATAAGAGTCTGATGTAGGAGTCCTTGTTTTCGAGATGCTCTAGGGATGAGTGTAGGGCCAGGGAAATGGCGTCTGATGTGGACCGGTTGCGACGGTATGCGAATTGAAGTGGGTCAAGGCGTTCCGGGAGTATGGAGGTGATGCGCTTCATGATCAGCCTCTCAAAGCACTTCATTACAACTGACGTCAGGGCCACCGGGCGGTAGTCATTGAGGCACGTTGCCTGGTTCTTCTTTGGTACCGGTATGATGGTGGTCTTCTTGAAGCAGGTGGGGACCTCGGAGTGGAGTAGGGATAGGTTAAAGATGTCTGTGAAAACCTCTGCCAGCTGGTCCGCGCAGGTTCTGAGTGCACAACCAGGGATCCCGTCCGGGCCCATCGCCTTCCGTGGGTTCACTTTCAGGAAGGCCGATCTGACTTTGGAAACTGTGATGGTGGGTATGGGTGAATTATGGGTTGCTGGGGCACTCGATAGCGGGTTGTTGGTTACCTGCTCAAACCGAGCATAGAATGCATTAAGTTCATTGGGGAGGGGTGCACTGCTGCCAGAGATACTGCTCGGCTTCGCTTTGTAGCCCGTTATGTTGTTTAGTCCTTGCCACAACCGCCGAGAGTCTGTCAGTGACTCTAGCTCAGTTTGATATTCTCTCTTGGCATCTCGGATGGCTTTGCGGAGGTCGTACCTGGATTTCTTGTATAGGACAGGGTCGTCTGCCTTGAACGCCTCAGATCTGTCCTTCAGTAGGGAGTCAATCTCGCGGTTGAGCCATGGTTTCCGGTTGGGGAACGTACGTACTGCTTTCTTTGGCACGCAGTCGTCCACACATTTGCTGATGAAGTCTGTGACGGTGGTGGCATACTCATTTAAGTTAGTCGCTGAGTTCTTAAATATGGACCAATCCACTGTCTCTAAGCAGTCACGTAAGAGCTCTTCTGTCTCCTCGGACCAGCACTGAACAACCTTCTTAGCTGGATTCTCCCGCTTGAGTTTCTGCTTGTAAGCCGGGAGAAGGAGCACTGTCTTATGGTCTTATCTGCCAGGTGGTGGGGAAAGACCAAACAGGTTTCATTAATAGGCGGAGGTTGACAGTGAATGTGAGATGACGATTGAATATGGTGCTTGCTCCGGGGGAGGGTCGGGTCCCAGAGATCATAATCTCACTCGGCGTGGAGAAGGCGTTCAACTGTGTAGAGTGGGATTATCTGTTTGCAGTTTTAGAAAAATTTGGAATTGTGTGCGGCTTTGTGACGTGGGTGCGGCAGTTATGTGCGACCCCATTTGCCAGTATTTGCACCAACAAAGAGGCCACCGAACCCTTTTGTCTTTACCAGGGTGCCAGACGGGGATATCCATTGTTCCTTTGCAATTTGCACTCGCAATAGAGCCATTAGCCATGGCCCTGAGATCCAAGAATACATGGAGAGGAATCGTTAGAGGTGGGGTGGAACACAGGGTCTCGCTGGACGGCACCGACTTACAATAATATGTGAGGGATCCTGAGGAGCTAAGCGATAACATTATGGGAATCTTGCAACAGTTTGGGGCCTTTTCTGGTTAAAAGATCAGTATAGGAAGGAGTGAATATTTTGTGGTAAGGTTGATGAGAGGGGGGTGGGGCTGGGAGTACCATTCGATATATCGGTGCCCAGATAGTGAGGTACTGGGGGGAACTCTGGAGGTTGAATTATACAACTCTGGTGGCAAAGGTCAAAGCAGACTTGCAAAGATGGGACGGTCTCTCATTATCCCTGGCGGGCCAAGTGCAATCAGTCAAAATTAACATCTTGCTGAGATTTTTATTCTTACTCCAGTGCCTTCCGATATTCTTACCCAAGGTTTCTTTCAGAGAGATTTTTTAAAAATAAGTGTAGAGCATCCAATTCCTTTGCTTTCCCAATGAAGGGTCAATTTAGTGTGGCCAATCCACCTAGCCTGCACATCTTTGGGTTGATGGGGTGAGACCCACACACACGCGGGGAGAATGTGCAAACTCCACACGGACAGTGACCCAGAGCCGGGATCAAACCTGGGTCCTCAGCGGCCTGGCAAGCTGTGCCAACCACTGTGCCACCGTGTCGCCCTTTTTCAGAGAGATTGACCGTCTGGTGTCTGAATTTATTTGGGCGGGTAAGAACCCAAGGATCAGGAGGTCATTATTCCAGAGGGAGACACAATTAGGGGGCTTGGCCTTGCCAAACTTTCAGTACTATTATTGGGCAGCTAATGCTGAAAAGGTGCTAGAGTGAATCGGAGATTCGTATGGGCATTGGGTTCGTGGAAGCAGAGTCTGTGAGGGGAGCAGGCCTAATGGCGCTTGTATCAGCTCCATTACCGGTGGTACCAAAAATACACTCGTCTAACTCGGTAGTAGCCACGTTAAAAATTTGAAGTCAACTCCGCCATCATTTTAACTTGAGAGCCGCCTCCAGGCTGACCCCTACCTGTTCGATTCAGTTATTCAACCTGCTATGTCGGATGTGAAATTTAGGGACTGGAAGGATAAGTGTTTAGAGAAAGTGGGAGACGTATTTTTAGAAGGTTAGTTCGATAGCTAAGGGGAACTGAAAGAAAAATATGGGCTGAAGATGCTGATGGGTTCAGACATCTCCAGGTGCACAGCTGGGTCAAAAAGTACTTTCCAGCCTTTCCAATGAAGCTGCCTTCTACCTTGCTCGAGAGGATCCTGCTATGGTTCGGAGGTGGCCAGCACATTGGGTATATACAAGCGGAGGATGGGGGAGAAGATGGGCTCTGTTGAAGGTGTGAAGGCGAAGTGAACGGAGGAGCTGGGTCCACTCTTGAAGGAGGAGGTTTGGAGGCCCGCGCAGTGGGGGCTCCTATATTGACCCTTTCAAAGTCGGCTCAGACTGGGACAGACACCTCCGATAATTCCGATTCGGACCTGCGAGTTGTAAACCGCGTTGTGGGCTTTTCCTTATGTTTACAAATTAAGAGACTCGCTCTACGCGGATGACCTACCCCTCTAAATCCCAGACCCACAAACCAGCATGGAAGGAATCATCGCGCTCCTGAAAGAGTTTGGTGCCTTCTTGTGCTACAAACTCAACATGAGCAAAAGCGAGATCTTACCGGTGAACCCACAAGGGGGAGGGGCAGCACTGGTGAGACTGCCGTTTAAACAAGCCCGACACAAATTCCGCTACCTGGGGATCCAAATCACTCATGACTGGACAGGGATCCACAAATGGATCAGTCTGACAGAGGAAGTCAAAAAGGACCTGCAGAGGTGGAACATACTCCCGCTCTCCCTGGCAGGGAGAGCACAGACGATCAAAATGAAGGTAGTGCCATCTTTACCATCTTCCATTAGAATGTTCTGCAGCCGCTCAGTGACGTCTTTGACCCTGGCACCAGGGATAGAACATATCATCCTGGAGTCACATCTGCGGCCACAGAAAGACCTGTCTGTTACCCTAACTATGCAATGTCCCATCACCATTACTTTCCTGGCCTCCTATTCCTTCCTGTACAGCTGAACAAGCCTTGGTGCCTGAATATCGATTGAAACACAGGACACTCAGATGGCTCCCTGCATCTACTTGTCTGCCTCACAGTCACCCGTTCCTTTTCCAGAACACTCTTAAGCTGTGGGATGACCACCTCCTGAAACATGTTATCCATTTGGCTCTTAGCATGAGCACATGCACCTGCAATGATGCCAGCTGCTGCTCAAACTCTAAAACCCAGAGCTAAAGTTCTTCCAACTTCAAAACAAAAATAATTTATTGGACCTTGGCCGTTGCTGGCTGGTCCAACATTTATTGTCCATCCCTGGGTTTGTAGACCAAGAAGGCATCCATATCAGACGGCATTTGATAGTCAACTACATTGCTGTCGATTTGGGGTCACGCGTAGGCCAGATCGGGCAAGGATGGCAGATTTGGTGCTATGTCTTTTCGTCCGACATCATTTCGTCCAACGACACTTCGTCCACGTCTTTTCGTCCAACGTCTTTTTGTCCGCCCGTCTTTTGGTCCAACGTCCTTTTGTCCGGTGATTTTTTTCGTCAAAGATTTTTTGTGACTTTTTACGTGTTTTTGCTGGATGATTTTTTTTGTCAAAGACTTTTTGTAACTTGACTTTTAGTAACTTGCTTAGTAGCACTCCACTCCACTTTAACTTTTGTACATGGAAATCTTCTCTAATGTACATAATATACAATAAAGGATCTTTATTACCGGCCTCTTTCCTTTAACGAGCCTCGTTAAAGGATAGTTATTATCGTTCTCTCCCCTTTAACGAGCCTCGTTAAAGGATAGATATTATCTGTCTCTTTCCTAATCCCGAATTCGCCCATCCCGAAATGGCAAAGTTCATTGTGTCAACGAAGAGCAAACGGAAGGTGGCTGATGGAAATAACTATATCTACGATTTTCATTCGAGCAGTGCAAACCTAGGAAAAGAATACTGGAGATGTGAGAAAAGAAGGCTATGTTCAGTGCGGATTCACACGGTCACGGAAAACAATGAGCCTAAAATTATTTATTTCTCTAATGAGCAC
This sequence comes from Scyliorhinus canicula, assembly GCF_902713615.1. NCBI lineage: Eukaryota > Metazoa > Chordata > Chondrichthyes > Carcharhiniformes > Scyliorhinidae > Scyliorhinus > Scyliorhinus canicula. Next base: position 77,035,609 of record NC_052163.1, on the reverse strand, counting down.
CTTCATCCAGCTGATGTCGATTCGTTAAATGCTAGAAAAGCAGTTGCAGAAATAAAGCATGAAGCAGTGGAAAACATAGCAGCAAGTTCGCGTAGCATACTAGCGGCCAAGTTTACGCAGCTATCAGAAAATACCTGCTCTCAACTCCCAAGGCTGCCCGTCATCTCAAGGACTATTCAAAGGTGCCGACAAAAAAATTCTGGATTTCCCGCTAATCCAGCGGCTAGACACGGTTTTGAAATACCTTTTTTTTTTTTTTTTTAAAATTTAGAGTACCCAATTATTTTTTTTCCAATTAAGGGGCAATTTAGTGTGGCCAATCCACCTATCTTGCACATCTTTGGGTTGTGGGGGTGAAACCCACGCAGACACGGGGAGAATGTGCAAACTCCTCACGGACAGTGACCCAGAGCCGGGATTCGAACCCGGGTCCTCAGCGCCGTAGGCAGCAATGCTAACCACTGTGCCACCGTGCTGCCCGGTTTTGAAATACCTGACAAATATTGCAAGCTTGACAATGGCGAGCAGTTTCTGAGGCTCAATTCGGGCGTCGAGGATCAACAGCGCTTACTAGTATTCGCATCAGAAAGTGCTCTTCAGGATTTAGCATCATATCGTCATTGGGCATGTGATGGAACATTCAAGATTGTGCCACAACAGTGGTTTCAACTGTTCTGCATTCATGTACAAGTTAAAGGTAGCAGTCTACCACGGGTCTTTGCATTACTGCCGAATAAAAGGAAGCAGACATACGAATTATTCTTTGACCAATTGAAAATTATGCAACCTGATGCAGATCCGATTGATATCATGGCAGATTTCGAAGCTGCAGTTCACAAGGCAATTAATTCATCATTCCTTAATGCATCTGTCGTGGCATGTTTGTTTCATTTGAGCCAATCTGTGTTTCGAAAAATTACCGATTTAGGCCTCAAAGAAAAATACAACACAGACTCTGAATTCTGTCTTAAAATTCGATGTTTTTCAGCATTAGCTTTCCTCCCCGTTGAAGATGTCGAAGAGGCTTATGAAGATTTGATAGACGATGAAGAAATACCTGCTGAATTCATCGTTTACTTCGACTTGACTTACATAGGCATTGTGAGAGGACGTGGTGCCAGACGAAGGAGAGAAACACCTACGTTCCCGACAGCTGTATGGAATGTTAATCAGCGTGTTCTACAAGATCTACCGAGAACAAATAATGCTGCTGAGGGGTTTCATTCTGTGATAAAGCGTTCGGCGGGTGGAGCTCATTTGAATATCTGGAGGTTAATCAAAACTCTGAAGGAAGAGGAAGGGTTAATAATAGGCAAAAAGGCTCAAATTCTTCGGGGGGAATCAGGCGACTTCATGTACGCGATATAAGAAAATAACTGAACGCCTCAAAAGATTGGTCGTTGAATATGATCCTACAGCGAAAATTGATTTCTTGAGGAATGTTGCTCACAATTTACATCAATTTTAAGTAATTTCGGGAATTCATCAGTAGTAAACTTTTAGATCTTTTTAACTGCATTTTTAGATTTTTTAACTTTTTAACTGCATTTTTAAGCTTGCATTTTACTTGAATTTCATCAATTACTTGCATTTTAGCAATTAAATTCACTTGCTGTATTGTGCCTGCTTTCTATCAATTAAATGCTTTTATACGGAGTTGATTTGCAATTGGTTAATTGGACGAAGTGACGTTGGACCAAAAGACGGGCGGACAAAAAGACGTTGGACCAAAAGACGTGCGGACAAAAAGACGTTGGACCAAAAGACGTGGACGAAGTGTCGTTGGACGAAATGACGTCGGACGAAAAGACGCGACACGGGCAGATTTCCTACTCTAAAGAACATTAGTGAACCAGATGGGTTTTTACGACAATCAACAATGGTTTCATGAGCATTAGACTTTTGAATTTCAGATTTTCTTTATGGAATTCAAATTTCACCATCTGCCACGGTGAGATTGGAGCCCAGCTCCCTAGTCCTTGCCCCGAGCCATGTGGTCACATGGGGTTGTTCAGGAATTGACAAACATCCTGGAAGTTTCCACATGCAACAGGATGTGCATTCAACGGGACTAATGTACCATGACTTGCCCCTATTTATTAGGCACTATCTTAAAATTACCAGAAATAAACTTAAGACTTGTCCCTGCCCTGGACAAAGAAAATCTCACCAACTATTAACCAATCCTTCCCTTGTGCTGCTGTCACTTCAGATGTTTTTACCTTTGACATTCTGATATCTGACATGCATGCTGCTTACCCTTAGGCTCATCAGTTGATCTCTACTCAAAAAAGAACAGGGCCGGGATTTTCCCCCTACCCGACGGGGCGGGGGGTCCCGGCGTGTCAGAGTGACGTGAACCACTCCGGCCTTTAGGGGCCAAGCCCTCACATTGAGGGGCCAGGCCCTCGCCGGAGTGGTTCCCACTCCGCCGGCTGGCGTAAACGGCCTTTGGCGCCACGTCAGCCGGGGCCAAAAGGACTTCGCCGGCCGGCGTAAGTCCGCGCATGCGCCAGAGCGTCAGCGGCTGCTGACGTCATACCAGCGTATGCGCAGGGGAGGGGGTCTCTTCCGCCTCCGCCATGGTGAAGGCCATGGCGGGGGAAGAAGAAAAAGAGTGACCCACGGCACATGGCCGCCTGCCGATCGGTGGGCCCCGATCGCGGGCCAGGCCACCGTGGGGGCACCCCCACCGGGGTCAGATCACCCCGCGTCCCCTCCCAGGACCCCGGAGCCCGCCCGCGCCGCCAATCCTGTCGGTCAGGTAGGTGGTTTAAACCACGCCGGCGGAAGAAGCCTGTCAGCGGCGGGACTTCAGCCCATCGCAGGCCGGACAATCGCCACGGGGGGCCCGCTGACAGGCGCAGCGCGATTCCCCCCCGGGGTTCGGAGAATTCCGCCCCAGGATACTTTTATCACTCCCACCATTCTGCTGCTCCACCACTAATCTCTCTCAACTTCACACTTCCTCACCGCAAGGATTCTCCAAATCTTACTGAGAAACTGGTGTCTGAAAGATTCAGATGTTAAAAACAGTAAGACGTTAACTAAAGGCATTGGAATTGATATCTATCCATCTAAATCACAATCAAAACTGCCAGCAAGTGAATTCAAACAATTAAAAATGAACATTCAATCAAACAAACTAACGTTTACTCAGTATCTACCAGTAACCTCAGTTCGCATTCTGACTCACCGCTCTCCACAACGCCCTGCTACCACTTTCATCTGCTTTCTGAAAATCCAAATATATTATGTAAACTATTTCCTCTTATTCACCCTACTAATTACAACCAGGATTCGCTCTAACCATTTTGTGGAACTCGCAGATAATTTGTTCAAGCATACGGCCCTGTTAAATATTTTTGCTTGGCCGTACTGTCACTCTTGTGTAATACAGGCTCATGGATTAAGGGGAATAATCTCGAATTGGACACTTTACTTTTAAAACAAATTGGAGTTGAGAGGTCAGGTGACCTTTCTTTTCCTGTCAATGTATGGGTGGAAGCACACTAGGTCCTGGAGAAAATCCTCATGCCTGGAAAAGACATTAAAATGGAAATGACATTTTGGGACATCTAATTCAGAAGTCAATAAAATACAACAGGTCTTTCCTGCGGTTAATGGTTACCCTTCTGCAGAATGTTAAAGAAACTGGTTCATAATTGGCGTCATTTGGGTTTCTGAGTGTAATTTCAAAGAATGAGTGTGAAAACCCCCTAAATCACAATGATACGTGAATGGGTGAATTGCTGGACGATGGCCGAGTCATCAGATGCCATTTGGGAGACAAAAATACTCTGGTCACATGGGGCGGAATTCTCCACTCCCGGGAAAAATTCGGAAGGCCGTCGTGAACTCGGCCGAGTTTCACGAGGGCCTCGGAGGCCTCTCCTCTCACCTTATTAACCCCCACCCGGGGGGCTAGGAGCGGCGCTCCGTTATTCTCGGCCGCCGGGCCTTGACGCTTGCACGCCGAGAATGACGTGACGGTGGTGTCTATGTGACATCAGCCGCGCATGCGCAGGTTGGCCGGCTCCAACCCGCGCATGCGGGGCTGACGTCTTCCCCTCCGCTGCCCCCCAAGACCTGGCGGCTTGGCCTTGCGGGGCGGCGGAGGGGAAAGAGTGCATCGCTTTTAGACGCCGGCCTGACGATCGGTGGGCACCGATCGAGGGGCCAGTCCCCTCCCGAGCACGGCTGTGATGCTCACTCCTCTCTCCGCCCCCCACAAGCTTCAAACCGGCCTTTGGCGCCCATGTTCACGACGGCAGCGACCATGTGTGGTTGCCGCCGTCGTGAACCGGTCGCGAACGGCAGGCCGCTCGGCCCATCCGGGCCGGAGAAACGGCGGTCGCCGTGAAAAAGGGCGACCGGCGATTCTTCTGAGCGGGGGGTGGGAGAATCGCGGGGGGCGCCAGGGGGGTGTGAAATGAGTCGCCTGGCCCTCCCGCAATTCTCCCACCCGGCGTGGTGAGCAGAGAATCACGCCCCAAGTATACAGATAAGGACAATTAACAAGGCACACTTTTGTAGTTTCAAGGAAAGAAAGATCCAGGAAGAACAGGACCCTAAAGACCATCAACAGGCAAAGAATTTGGGGTGGCCTTTACCTCCCTTTGTGAGGAACCAAACCAGGTTTCCATAACACAGGTTTGACTGCAACTTGACTGTGTGGAGCAAGATAAATCTGTTCTTGCAATAAACCACAGCAATTTTGATATCCTGAATCACCAGATCCTTAGTGGAACCAAAAGGAATCATTGACCTTCAATGTTTCAATCTCAGTAGAAGCGTGACAGCAACGTTTGGGCTTTTAAGATGCTACCTTTTAGAATCAAAATCTTTTCTTTGTATGCGTGCATGTTGTGGTGAATGTACTTCATGTAATTCACACTGTATAGTATTGTGTCCTTGTGGGCTCTGTCTGTGAGCCGTTGCGTGGCTCTGCCCACACGGGGGAGATGAGGAGCTTGTCCTGGGCTCCACCCTAGGCTCCGCACATGGCCCCTCCCACTACCGGAAGCCTTGTGAGCCTGCCCTCAGTTCTTCTGGTCGCAGGCAGACTCAGTTGTAAGTCTATTAAAACCACAGTTTATTTCCTATCATGTCTCGAGTGAATTGATGGTCACACAGTAGCTTGTAACTACTATGGAATCAGCCCTCAAACCTGATCGACTAGAACTCGACCCGCAGGCTGCAGAGGGGAAGGAAATCTTTCTACACTGGCTTCGATGTTTCAAGGCTGCATCGACCACCTCCGAGACTACAGAGGAGCAGAAACTCAGCCTACTGCATGCATGGGTGAGCCATCGCATCTCTACACAACTCAACTGTACCGACTCGTATACCAAGGCCCTCGCTATGCTCGACCGATTATACCTGCGACCGGTAAACGAGGTCTACGCGCGGCACATTTTCGCTACCCGCCGCCAACGCCCCGCAGAGTCGCTAGAGGACTTCCTGCGCGACTTAAAAGCCTTTGCTCGGGAATGCAACTTTCAGGCTGTAACTGCCTCCCAGCATATGGAACTCGCTGTCCGTGATGTGTACGTTGCGGGGCTCCGGTCTAACTATGTGCGCCAACGACTACTCGAAAAAGGGGCCCAGAACTTGGAGGGCACGGTAGTGCTAGCAACCACAATGGAGGTCGCATTTAAAAGTCTCAACTCATTACCCACAGACCAACCGACCCCATCGTGGGCCCCCGACCACGACTGCCCCAGGCCTGCGCCGCGCGGTCACCCACCCACTATGGAACGCCAGCGTGCCATTTTTGTGGCCAGCCCCAACACCCACGGCAGCACTGCCCAGCCCGCAACGCGACCTGCAGCAACTGCAGTTGAAAAGGACATTAGGCCAAAGTATGCCTGGCGAAATCAAAACCCTCTAACTCTCCTGCAGTCCAGAGCAATCGCTCCCCCAATTCGCAGGCCAGCAGGCCCCGTAATGTTGCAGCGTGTCTACCGATTCCGCCTCCGGCCGACATGTGCAACTTATGGGGGCCGCCATCTTGGCAATCCTCCCCCACGCGGCCGGCCATGTGCGAGTCATGGGGGCCGCCATCTTGGGCGCCATCTTCCTCGCCGCCCGCCACGTCCGACCCACGGGGGCGGCCATCCTATTCATCGCCCGCCACGTGCCATCAACGGGGGCCGCCACCTTGGCCATCACCCGATGTTCACCTCGACGACTACGACCTCCGCGGACAGTCATCACGGGGCCACTCCAGCACTGCTGATCGTGCCGCCGACTACCCGCAACTCAACGCAGTCACGATGGACCAGTCGCGTCCGAAGCACCTCAGGAGCCCGATGAGCCACGCTTACAAAACACCGTGCCTCTTCGACTCCGGGAGCACCAAGAGCTTTGCACATCCTGACCTGGCAAGAAGCTGTTCACTCCCTATCTTCCCTGCACAGCAAACTATCTCCCTTGCCTCGGGCTTTCACTCGGTCCAAATACAAGGGCGCACCGTCGCAACCCTAACGATTCAGGGCGCCAGCTACTCTAATTTCCAGCTGTACGTACTCCCCGACCTCTGCGCCCCACTCTTACTCGGGCTCGACTTTCAATGCAACCTCAAGAGCCTCACACTCAGCTTCGGCGGACCCCTACCTCCTCTCACTATATACAGTTTAGCGACTCTTCGCTACCTAACGGCTAAGTGTAAACCAGTAGCCACCCGCAGCAGGCGGTACAGCCTGCAGGACAGGGTATTCATCACAGCCGAAGTCCAGTGGCTCCTACGTGAGGGGATCATAGAGGCCAGTAACAACCCCTGGAGAGCTCAGGTGGTGGTCGTCAAGACCGGGGAAAAGTTCCGGATGGTGGTTGATTGTAGCCAAACCATTAATCGGTTCACGCACCTCAAAGTGTACCCCCTCCCCAGAATTACAGACATGGTCAACCAGATCGCCCAGTACCGCATATTCTCCACGGTGGATCTGAAGTCTGCATACCACCAGCTCTCAATCCACCCGGAGGATCGCCACTACACGGCGTTCAAGGCAGATGACCGCCTCTTCCATTTCCTCCGGGTCCCCTTTGGCGTCACGAGGGGCTCGGTGTTCCAACGAGCAATGGACCGAATGGTGGTCCTGCCCCTTAATTGGAAAATTAAGCTGCAGGCCACGTTTCCGTACTTGGACAATGTCACCATCTGCGGCCATGATCAGCAGGACCACGACGCCAACCTCCACCGATTTCTCCAAACCGCCCAGAAACTCAATCTCACCTACAAGAAGGAGAAATGCATTTTCCGCACTACCAGACTAGCCATCCTCGGCTATGTCGTGGAAATCGGAGTCCTGGGCCCCGACCCGGACCGTATGTGCCCCCTCTTACAACTCCCTCTCCCTCATTGTCCCAGGGCCCTCAAGAGGTGCCTGGGATTCTTCTCTTATTACACCCAGTGGCTCCCCCAGTATGCTGACAAAGCCCGCCCACTATTTAAGACCACACTCTTCCCACTGTCAGCAGAGGCTGCCAGGCCTTCAACTGCATCAAGGAGGACATCGCCAAAGCCGCCATGCGGGCGGTGGATGAATTCGTCCCCTTTTAGGTGGAGAGCGACTCCTCAGAGGTCGCTCTCGCCACCACTCTGAATCAGGCAGGGAGACCAGTAGCTTTCTTCTCCTGAACCCTCTCCGCTTCAGAACTTCGACACTCCTCAGTCGAAAAAGAAGCTCAAGCCATTGTGGAAGCTATACGGCACTGGAGGCACTACCTCGCAGGTGGGAGGTTTACCCTCATCACCGACCAAAGGTAGGCTGCCTTCATGTTCGACAACTCGCAAAGGGGCAAAATAAAAAACAATAAAATCTTGAGGTGGAGGATCGAACTCTCCACCTATAATTGACATCATATATCGACCAGGGAAGCTCAACGAGCCCCCAGATGCCCTGTTCCGCGGCACATGCGCCAGCGCGCAAGACGACCGCCTAAAGGCTATCCACAACGACTTCTACCACCCGGGGGTCACCCGGCTCGCCCACTACATCAACGCCCAAAATTTGCCTTTCTCCACCGAGGAGGTAAATGCCATCGCCAGGGATTGCCCGATCTGCGCGGAGTGCAAACCGCACTTCTATAGACCAGACAAGGCCCACCTGATAAAGGCATCCCGGCCCTTTGAACGCCTGAGCATCGATTTCAAAGGGCCCCTCCCCTCGACCAATCGAAATGTTTACTTCCTCAACGTCATAGACAAATTCTCCCGCTTCCCCTTTGCCATCCCGTGCCCCGATATGGCCTCCCACACAGTCATCAGAGCCCTGCACAGTGTCTTCACCCTGTTCGGGTTCCCCTGCTACGTACACAGCGACAGGGGTTAGTCCTTTATGAGCGACGAGCTGCGTCAGTACCTGCTCGACAAGGGCAATGCCTCGAGCAGGACTACCAGCTACAACCCCAGGGGGAACGGGCAAGTGGAGAGGGAGAACGCGACGGTCTGGAAGACCATCCTACTGACCCTCCGGTCCAGGAATCTCCCGACCTCCCACTGGCAGGAGGTCCTCCCCGACGCTCTCCATGCTATTAGGCCTCTCCTGTGCACCGCCACCAACCAGACCCCTCACGAATGACTATTTGTTTTCCCTAGGGGCACTACCACGGGGGCTTCGCTCCCATCTTGGTTGAGGCCACCGGGCCTGGTTCACCTCCGGAAGCATATCCGGACACACAAAACGGACCCACTGGTAGAGAGGGTACTACTGCTACACGCAAACCCACACTACGCCTTTATTGAATACCCTGACGGCCGTCAGGACACCGTTTCCCTCCGGGACCTAGCGCCTGCAGGATCCACCACCACCACCACCACCGCCGAGGTACCCCTCACACTACACCCCACCCAACCCCCCACGCCCTGCGCTCCCACGTCTATAGGTTTCCTGCGCCCCCCTTCGCCGATCCCAAAGGATGACTCGGCCACCGGACCGGCTCCACCTGTAGACCCGTCGACCCCGCCGGACTTGATTTTTTTACAGGGGGTGAATGTGGTGAATGTACTTCATGTAATTCACACTGTATAGTATTGTGAACTTGTGGGCTCTGTCTGTGAGCCGTTGCACGGTGCCCACACGGTGAGATGAGGAGCTTGTACAGGGCTCCACCCTCGGCTCCTCCCATGGCTCCGCCCATGGTTCCTCCCACTACCGGAAGTATAAAGTGCTGCAGTCTTGTGAGTCTGCCCTCAGTTCTTCTGGTCACAGGCAGGCTCAGTTGTAAGTCTATTAAAACCACAGTTTACTTCCTATCGTGTCTCGAGTGAATTGATGGTCACATCACATGAGTCAGTGTGTGTGCCTGTGCATGTGTGTGTGTGCCTGTGTGTCTGTGCTTGTGTGTGTGTGCAGTGTCTATGTATGTGTGCAAGTATGTTTGTGTGTGTGTCTATGTGTGTGTGCATGCGTCTGTCTGTGTATGTGCACCTGTGTGTCTGTGCATCTATGCGTGTGCGGTGTCTGTGTATGCATGCATTTGTGCATGGGCGCATGTGTCTGTGTGTGCATGTGTCTATGTGTCTTGTGCGTGTATGTGTGCACGTTTTGTGTGTGTCTGTGTGCGTACATGTGTTTGTGCATGCATGTGTTTGCGTGCGCATATGTGCAACTGTGCATGTGTCTGTGTGTATGTGTGTATCTATGTGCATGTATCTATGTACGTGCATCTGTGTGTGTGCGAGTGTGTCTGTGTGTGTGTGTGTGGCTGTGCGTCTGTGTCTGTATCTGCATGTGCGCATGCGTCTGTGTGTGTATCTGTGTGTGTGTACGTGTTTATGTATGTGACTGTGTGTCTGCATGTGATTGTATGCGTGTGTCTGTGTAATAATAATATTTATTGTCACAAGTAGGCTTACATTAACACTGCAATGCAGTTACTGTGAAAAACCACTAGTTGTCACATTCCGGCGCCTGTTTGGGTACATAGAGGGATAATTCAGAATGTCCAAATTACATGTGCATGTGTATATGTTTCTCTGTGTGTGCATGTGTCTGTGTGTCTTGTGCGTGTATGTGTGCATGTTTCGTGTGTGTGTGTCTGTGTGCGTGTATGTGTTTGTGTGTGCATGTGTTTGCATGCGCATATGTACAAGTGTGCATGTGTCTGTGTGTGTCTATGTGTATGTGTTTATTTTTAAAAATTTAGAGTACCCAATTAATTTTTTCCAATTAAGGGGCAAATTAGTGTGGCCAATCCACCTAGCTTGCACATCTTTGGGTTGCGGGGGTGAAACCCACGCAGACACGGGGAGAATGTGCAAACTCCACACGGACAGTGACCCAGAGACGGGAATTAACCTGGAACCTCAGCGCTGTGAGGCAACAGGGCTAACCACTGCGCCACCATGCTGCCCTATGTGCATGTGTCTGTGTGCGTGCATCTGTGTGTGTACGAGTGTGTCTGTGTGTGTCTGTGCGTCAGTGTGTGTGCGTGTGTCTGTGTAATAATAATAATCTTTATTGCCACAAGTAGGCTTACATTAACGGTCCAAGTTCCGCGGTCCGAGACTGCCATGAACACGCCACACCCGCCACCCAGAAGTGCGGGGGACCGTATCTGCAGCAAGAGTTGCTAGATCTACACCGGGTCCCTGCTCGCCCCCTGTAGGGCTAGGAATGAGTGGCCCTTTCACGCCACTTTTTCTGGCGTGAAAGTCCACGGGCGGTATTCTCCGCCAGCTCCAAAAATCTCGGAGGCCGTCGTGAACTCGGCCGAGGTTCACGACGGCCTCGGGGCCCGCTCCCCGCGCCTAATTCACCCCCACCCGGGGGACTAGGAGCAAGCCCCCGTCGTTCCCGGCCGCGACCACGGCCACCGGAAATGAAGCCCGAACGGCGCTTCGTGGATGTCATCCGCGCATGCGCAGGAACCCGCACATGCGCGGATGACATCAGCGCGCAGACGACGTGAACCCGCGCATGCGCGGTACCTTCTTTCTCCACCGCCGCCCGGCAAGACGTGGCGGCTTGATCTTGCCGGGCAGCGGAGGGGAAAGAGTGCGTCCATTTTGGATGCTGGCCCGACAACCGGTGGGCACCGATCACGGGCCTGTCCCCTCCGGAGCACAGTCGCGGTGCTCCCGTCCCAATCGGGCCCCTGGATGCCCCAAACGGGCATCCGCCGCCCGTTTCACGAATGCAGCGACCAGGTGTGGTTGCTGCCGTTGTGAAACGGGCGTGAAGGGCCGGCCGCTTGGCCCATCGGGCTCGGAGAATCGCCGTTCTCCGTGAAAAACGGCCAGCGGCGTTTTTCCGAGGGGGGGGGAGAACCGCGGGGGCGCCAGGGGGGGCATAAAAAATGTCGTGAGACCCTCCCACGATTCTCCCACGCCACGTGGGGAGCGGAGAATTCCGCCCCACAGTTTTGACGACGGCGTGGGGACATAGTCCCAAAAACAGAGAATCCAGCCCCATGTCTCCGGGAGGAAACTGGCGCACTCGGAGGAACCCACGCAGGCCCAGGGAGAACTTGCAGACTCTGCACCGACAGTGACCCAAGCCGGGAATCGAACCTGGGACCCTGGCGCAGTGAAGCAGCAGTGCTAACCACTGTGCTACCGTGCGTGTCTGTGTGCATGTGTCTGTGTGATTGTACCTGTGTGTCTATGCATGTGCATGTATGTGTGTGCGTGCATCTGCATGTGTGTGCATGTGTCTGTGTGCTTCTGTGCAAGTGGGTGCGATTGAGAATATGTCAGGGGCTTTGAATAGTAAATATTTCTTTCCTTTTAAAACCTACAAGAAATCCCGTCATTCGTCTGTTCTCGGCAGTTACAGCACTTGGGGCTAATGGACTTTTTCTGTTGAAACACATCGGTCTTCAGTTCATCAAGAGGTGTGAACAAAGGGGTACCATCCTCACAGCTCCCCCTCCCGTCCAGAACAGTCTGCGATCAGTAAGTTAACAGGACTGCTTCTTGTGAACGTAGTCGAGAATGTTTGGTTTGCTGCCCATGTGCCGAATAAACACAACATAGAGAGAACCAGTTACAATCTCGAAAAACCAAACCCAAATTCCCTTTCCTAAACCTGCGTTGTCTCTTCCTAATCACGCTGCGATTTTCCAAGTGCCCTATTGTTTTGAGAGGGCCACAAAGAATCCAGCACTAGTTGAAGGATAGAAAGAAATAACATTTATTTACAATAACATATATATACACAACAGCGGCAGCGACTTCCTAGCTGCTCACTCCTCTCTAGCCAGATCCAAACTGGCCAGCTTTATTAATGCAGGGAGTCTGCTAATGATTTCTCCGCCCCCTCATTGGGGAAGCTCATACTCCCAAAGGATTGTGGGATTGCCATTAGTCCCCAGCCAATGGTAAGCAGGCAGGTTATAACAACCACCTAATCTAACATTAGATCCCAGCATTTCCCAGTGTACCAATGTCTGGCTAACTGGCCTGCCATTCCTTATTTTCTCATTTCCTCCTTTCTGATAGGCGGGGTTATATCTGCTGCTTTCAATCCACAAGGAGTGTTCTTAAATCTCGGGAATTCTGGAAGTTCAAAACCAGTGCATCCATTAATTTTGTAAATACCTTTTTTTTAAACCCTCAGATCTTGACAATCAGGCCCAGGGTTTTTGTTATTTTTTTTGTCCCCTTAACTTCTACTGATTTTTTTTTACAGTAATATCCTTAAAATCATGAATTTCATAGACCTTTAGCTCCCTGTTTCTTTTGGAAGATTTTTGTATCTTATACTATGAAGACAGACAAAGTAATTGTTAATGTCGCTGTCATTTCCTTATTCCCCATGATAATTGCACCTGTTCCTGTCTCGAAGGGAGCCACAAATTACTCCAGCTAATCTCTTCCTTTTTATTTCTCGTTTCCTGTAGAAGCTTTTCCGATCAGTTTTTATGTCTCTAGCTAGTTTATTCTCATCCGATTCTCTTTCCCCATATCAATTTCCTCATCATCCTTTGCTGAATTCGAAACTTCTCCCAATCCTAAAGCTTAACTATTTTTTCTGGCAACAGTCTAAGCTTTAATCTAACGCTGTCTTCAATTTCTCTTGCTGGCCAAAGTTTTTTAAAATCCTTTCGAGAATTTATAATCATTGTCAATTATGAACAAATTCTCCGAATGTTTGCTATTTGCTGCCATCCTATCTTTGCATCCAGTCGCCTGGTTTGCCTTAGTCGACTTGTGTATGCCTCAGTCACTGCGGAATGTCGTGGTGCATCGGGCGGGGGGGGGGGGTTTATTAGTTTTGGGATTATTTTTTGTTTCCTCTGAGGTTATATTGCGGGGGACGAGGAGTGTGGGGAAGCAGGGAGTGCAGGGAAAGGGGGAGGGGAGTGGGGGGCAAAGAGATGTGGGGGGAATGTGGGAGAGGGGAGTAGAGGGGAGGGAGAGTGGGGAGAGTGGAGGTGAAGTGGGTAGGAGGGGAAGTGGGGTGAGGGGAGTGGGGCAGGGAGTTTAGCAAAGACTCAATGAAGCAGCAGTTTTTTCTTACCTGTCTAACTTAAACATTAGTTTGTAAATCTCCTCTTTATAGAGATTATTAAGTGAAAAAATCTTAGCTGGAAGGACAATTCCAGCTTCTCTTGTCTCCCCAAAGAACTGGAATAGCTTATCCCTTGGAACTGAATCGGAAAGTTCAGAGAGAAACAGGCTACAGAATATTGATAAAACACAGGCAGGACCAAAAGATCACAAAACAGAATTTATAGAACTGGAGACGAGTGTCTTGGATCTGCACCATCAATCAGTCATTATTCACTTGCTCCTGCTCAATAATATCAATTATTTACTTTCACTGAAGGCCATTCAATGCTGCATACTCAAATATATTATTACATATTACACCCCCCCCCCCCCCCCCACCACCATTTGGAGCAGGCCGCTAAATGGTCTTGGGGAGGGCGGGGTTAACATTGGGTGGCAGGGCAGAACGTGCTGTATGCCTGTTGCCCACCAATCTCCACTGGAAATTTAACAGCAGCAGGATAGATATTCAGGGCATCTTTCCCTCACCACAGGCATTTTACTGGTTGCCTTGTTATGGAGTGGGATTAGGGTTAGGGTTAGGGTCAGGCTTGATGACCAAATGGTGCTAATTCTTATGTTCTGATGTATCTCAATCCCCAATCTATCATACTAGTTCAACATTAAAATGGAGAATGTTGGAAATAGTCAGCTGGTCAGGCAGCATCTAGGCAGAGAGCAACAGAGTTAATGTTTCAGGACATTTCTTCAGAAGTGAAAGACGTTTGAGAAGAAAGAGGTTCAAATAAATGGACAGGCAGGGAAAAGGTGAGGGGAGAATATAGGAAGGTCTGTGATATTGTAGAAGACAGAGGTAAATAAATGAGTAAAATGGACAACGTGGAAGTTGGGAGCAGTGAAAGCAACCAGCCAGGTCTAGTGGAGGTGTAAACATCAACAGCAAATCTAGTAAAACCAGCAAAACTAGCAAGATTAGTGCCTGGGCTGGCTTCACACCAGAGGCAGGAATCATGAGGTAGGACTAACCCTGCCATTGTAATCCACCTCAGCCTAAAGTCTGCCCATAGATGCCATGACTCCAGGTTCGAAGTGGACTGAAGACATCCAAGGCAGGAGTGAAAGTGGCTGAATCCCAGAATGGGATGCACCTTTTCCCAAAATAATCTTAACCGACTTCTTCCGAGGTAATCAGCAGTTCACCTATATACAGTTGAACCTTCTGACTTTAAGTGGCCCCACCTCATCCAACCCCCTCATCACAGAAAAGGCCATCGCATCTGTGCTGTTCAAAAAAAAAACACTTAACTATTCTAATCCCATTTTCCAGCCCTTGGCCCATAGCCTTGTATGCCATGGAATCGCAAGTGAACATCTAAATACTTCTTAAATGTTCTGAGGGACTCTGCCTCCACCACCCTTTCAGACAGTGAGTTCCAGACTCACACCACCCTCTGGGTGGAAATAATCTTTCCCCACATCCCCTCTAATCCTCCTGCCCCTTACCTTAAATCTATGCCGCCTTGTCATTGATCCCTCCACCAAGGGGAAAAGTTTCTTCCTGTCGACTCTACCTATGCCCCTCATAATTTTATACATCTCAATCATGTCCCCCCCTGAGTTTCCTTTGTCCCAAGCAAAACAGCCCCAGTCCATCCAATCTCTCTTCATAGCTAAAACTCTCCAATATCCTGATAAATCTCCTCTGCACCCTTTCCGGTACTATCACATCCCTCTGAGAAATTGGACAACAACCCGCCAGTCGCTGAAGTCTGGTCACCCCAATGAAAAGTATAAATGTAGCTGGGGTGGACTCTCAATGGCCCACAATGCTGTTAGTTGCCTTCTTCATGGAAATGCAAGGTATCGGGGGCCTGGTTACCCCCCCTCCCACCCTTGTGAAAATGGCTGAGGGCGGAAACGGAGGCAGGGTGGTGGTGGCCATTTTTTGGGGATCACCATGGAAATCCAGCGCACGATACTCTCGCTGTGGCCTAACCAACATTTTATGCAGTTCCAGCGTAACCTCCCAGCTCTTTTAAAAAAAAATAATTAAAAAAAAAATTTAGAGTACCCAATTCATTTTTTCCAATTAAGGGGCAATTTAGCATTGCCAATCCACCTAGCCAGCACATCTTTGGGTTGTGGGGCCGAAACCCACGCAAACACGGGGAGAATGTGCAAACTCCACACGGACAGTGACCCAGAGCCGGGATCGAACCTGGAACCTCGGCACCGTGAGGCAGCAGGTCTAACCCACCATACTGCCCTAACCTCCCTGCTCTTGAACTCTATGCCTCGGCTAATAAAGGCAAGTATAACCACTGAATGAAACTGCTGTGGAACCTTAAGGGATCGGTGCATTCCCTTGCCTTGTTTGTCCTGCCCAAGCGCACCACCTCACACTTATCCCATTGAATTTAATTTGTCACTGAGCAGCCCCTCTAGCCAGCCCAGAATAGTCTGTAATCAAAGGCTATCCTTCTTAATATATAAAAGCAATGGGAAAAGCTGAAACATAAATTTTTTTCTTTAATCGCTTATTGTCACAAGTAGGCTTCATGAAGTTACTGTGAAAAGCCCCGAGTCACCGCATTTTGGCGCCTGTTCGGGAGGCCGGTTCGGGAATTGAACCCGTGCTGCTGGCATTATTCTGTATTACAATCCAGCTGTTTAGCCCACTGTACTAAACCAGCCCCAAAACATTTGCACATTGTTATCATACTAAGCTTCCCTTTCAATAAGTGAAAATGGCCGAGGGCGGGAACGGAGGCAGGATGTTGGTGGCCATTGTTTTGGGGTCACCATGGAATCCCCGCCCCGGGTCACTGCTCAAGTGGGATTTGCACATTCTCCCCGTGTCTGCGTGGGTCTCATCCTCACTACCCTAAGATATGCAGGGTAGGTGGATTGAGCATGCGAGGTTGCTCCTTAATTGGAAATTTAAAAAAAGTCAGGAATTAACTTAAATCTGTTGACTTTTTTTAGACAAATGCGTTTTGTCTGATTGTGAAAGTCTTCTCCAAATGTATCTTTGAAAATTTGGACTCAGAGAAATTCTATTTACTGAGCTATTTCCCAGAAGGTGAACTGTTATTGAACAATGAGGCAGTTCTCCGCCGTTCTGACACTGTAGCGAGCACTGTACTCTGCATTTCTCTCTGGGAAACTGCTCCTTGTGTTAATGAAGAGCAGCCCCCAGTGGTTACAATCATCAGTCCCGACAATACATAGTGCAATACAGCTCAAAGGTGGCCTGTCTCACCTCCAATGAAGCAGTGCCTCCGATGGTCTGTGTGTGTGGTCAGTCCACAACTAATGGTTGCAATAGTTTCGCTCTCTCATGTATAATAATAACAGCTTGTACTTATAGAATGCCTGGAGCGTAGTAAAATGCCCGAAGACAGTTCCTAGCAAAACGTTAACTGTGAGGTAAAGAAGGAGGTTTTATGCTGTTTTAAGGAAGGATTGGTTTATTTTTCATGTGGTTGTGGGTGTCGCCTTCTGGGCCAGCATTTGTTGTCCATCCCTAACTCCCTCCATTTCAGAGGACAATTCAGAGTCAACCACATTGCTGTGGGTCTGGAGTCACATGTGGGCTAGACCAGGGAAGGAAGGCCGATTTCCTTCCCAAAAGGATATTAGTGAACCAGATAGGTTTTTACCACAATCGCATTGTTTTCAGGGTCAGCATTAGGGAGACTAGTTTTCAATTCCCAATTTTATACATGAATTTAATTGATTAATGGATGAAATTTGAACTTGTTTCCCCAGATTATTAGCCTGGGGGATGGGGGGGGGGGGTTCTGGATGACCATTGCAGTGACATCACCACCAAACCCTGCCTCACCATCCCTCCCTGGAGAGGCAGAGGGTCTCAGAAGAGAATTCCAGGTCTCTAGATGGCTGACATTGACACATAGCCCTTCTTGTGTTCAAGAAATCCACTCCACTGCCATTTTCACCACACCAGTTTGCACTGTGACTCTGCTGGATGTGAACTCAAGGCCAGTTGGCACAATTTGGTACCAAATACCTTCTCCACAAGTTCTGATATGAGCCTCTGGGGTTGCCGATGTGGTTCCAGTGGGTACCTGCTGATTGATGTCAATAATGTCCCACTAATCAGGCATTCCTGTAGTCTCCTGCTGCACCATCAAACTTCTCTTCAATCCATACAGATGGAGGGCTGGCGAGGGGAAAGGGCATTACCCGGAAGTTAGGAATTGCTGCCGTTTGAAAGGTCAAGGTTCACCCTTTTGACCTTCCAGCACACTGGGAATTGTGCGGTACACGAATGAAAAATGAAAATCTCTTATTGTCACAAGTAGGCTTCAAATGAAGTTACTGTGAAAAGCCCCGAGTTGCCACATTCCGGGAGGCTAGTACGGAATTGAACCGTGCTGCTGGCCTGCCTTGGTCTGCTTTAAAAGCCAGCTCTTTAGGCCTGTGCTAAACCAGCCCCAGTGGATCATGAATTTGTTGACATCAGGAATATTGGACTGTCAGATGAGGCATTAAACTGTCTCTGGTGGCCTTCCCACACAAATGTGAAAGGTCCGATGACATGATTCAAAGAAGAGCAGGAATCAGCGTCCAATCCTAGCCATCATGCTACCTCAACCAATGGATGATCTCATTGCCGTGGATGGGAGCTTCCTGTGCACGGATTGGCTGCTGTACCTCCTACATATCAACAGTGACTACATTCCAACAGAGGTCATTGGCCGTAAAACACGTTGGGACATTGTGAGGTCAAGTAAGGTTCGATATAAAGGAGAAGACTTTTTTTTCTGTGCGAGTGCTGTCTGTGGTGACAAAACAATGGGTCTGTCACTGAGGCTCAAGCCAGTGTGGTTTCATATCTCGCACTGTACAGCTTCAGTTAAACAAGGAAAGAGAGCTTGGGTCATACTGCAGCTCTCAAATTCACAGCAGGGCTCAGCTCCTATCCTCTCTGGATGGCTCCATTACTCACTGGCTAAAGGCGGCCAGAGAGAGAGCCGGCTAGCAGAACACTGAAGGCTTCTGGCTCCGTCCATTGTCTCAGTCACTGCTGACTGGCCAAATATTCAAAGCACCTCAGCAATGAGCCCAGATCATGATTGAAAACATGTCATGAGGTTTCAATTGAAGCTGCTGCAGTCTTATGAAAACAAACAGGGTTTTGACGTTGCTAACATCAGCTCCACTGAAACACTCTCTCCAGCTGTTTTGCTGAAAGCCAAAACAAACAGTCTGTTCTGACTTAATGTCCCCCTCGATTGGTCAGCCCGCAGGGTAATTGGAGGAAATTCTGGGGATTTCCTATTTAATCTGATACTTCGACAGAAATCAGCTGCAGTCACTCCCTGATAACAGCTCACTGGAATGTGGCCACAACAAAGGGGAACCCGCCCACTGCAGTCCAGGCAATCTGATCAACAGAGTAAGAGGGGAACAGAGAGAAGGGAGAGTCACAGCAAACATCACTGTGATTTATTCACGGGGCAGTGTAAACATCACTGTGATTTATACACGGGGCAGTGTAAACATCACTGTGATTTATACACGGGGACATTGTAAACATCACTGTGATTTATACAGAGGACCGTGTAAACATCACTGTGATTGATACAGAGGACAGTGTAAACATCACTGTGATTTATACACGGGGCAGTGTAAACATCACTGTGATTTATACAGAGGACAGTGTAAACATCACTGTGATTTATACACGGGGCAGTGTAATCATCACTGTGATTTATACACGGGGCAGTGTAAACATCACTGTGATTAATACAGAGGACAGTGTAAACATCACTGTGATTTATGCAGAGGACAGTGTAAACATCACTGTGATTTATACAGAGGGCAGTGTAAACATCACTGTGATTTATACAGAGGGCAGTGTAAACATTACTGTGATTTATACAGAGGGCAGTGTAAACATCACTGTGATTTATACAGAGGACAGTGTAAACATCACTGTGATTTATACAGAGGGCAGTGTAAACATCACTGTGATTTATACATGGGGCAGTGTAAACATCACTGTGATTTATGCAGAGGGCAGTGTAAACATCACTGTGATTTATACAGAGGACAGTGTAAACATCACTGTGATTTATACAGAGGACAGTGTAAACATCACTGTGATTGATACAGAGGACAGTGTAAACATCACTGTGATTTATGCAGAGGACAGTGTAAACATCACTGTGATTAATACGGAGGACAGTGTAAACATCACTGTGATTAATACAGAGGACAGTGTAAACATCACTGTGATTGATACAGAGGACAGTGTAAACATCACTGTGATTGATACAGAGGACAGTGTAAACATCACTGTGATTTATACAGAGGACAGTGTAAACATCACTGTGATTTATACAGCAGGCAGTATAAACATCACTGTGATTGATACAGAGGACAGTGTAAACATCACTGTGATTGATACAGAGGACAGTGTAAACATCACTGTGATTTATACAGCAGGCAGTATAAACATCAGTGATTTATACAGCAGGCAGTATAAACATCACTGTGATTTATACAGAGGGCAGTGTAAACATCACTGTGATTTATACAGCAAACAGTGTAAACATCACTGTGATTTATACAGCAAACAGTGTAACCATCACTGTGATTTATACAGAGGACAGTGTAACCATCACTGTGATTTATACAGCAAACAGTGTAACCATCACTGTGATTTATACAGAGGACAGTGTAAATATCACTGTGATTTATACAGAGGACAGTGTAACCATCACTGTGATTTATACAGCAAACAGTGTAAACATCACTGTGATTTATACAGCAAACAGTGTGACCATCACTGTGATTTATACAGAGGACAGTGTAACCATCACTGTGATTTATACAGCAAACAGTGTAAACATCACTGTGATTTATACAGAGGACAGTGTAAATATCACTGTGATTTATACAGAGGACAGTGTATGCATCACTGTGATTTATACAGCAAACAGTGTAACCATCACTGATTTATACAGAGGACAGTGTAAACATCACTGTGATTTATACAGAGGACAGTGTAAACATAACTGTGATTCATACAGAGGGCAGTGTAAACATCACTGTGATTTATATGGAGGGCAGTGTAAACATCACTGTGATTTATACAGCAAACAGTGTAAACATCACTGTGATTTATACAGAGGGCAGTGTAAACATCACTGTGATTCATACAGAGGACCCTGGAAACATCACTGTGATTTATACAGAGGACAGTGTAAACATCACTGTGAGTTATACAGAGGGTAGTGTAAACATCACTGTGATTTATACAGCAAACAGTGTAAACATCACTGTGATTTATACAGAGGACAGTGTAACCATCACTGTGATTTATACAGCAAACAGTGTACATATCACTGTGATTTACACAGAGGACAGTGTAAACATCACTGCGATTTATACAGAGGACAGTGTCACCATCACTGTGATTTATACAGCAAACAGTGTACATATCACTGTGATTTACACAGAGGACAGTGTAAACACCACTGTGATTTATATCGAGGACAGTGTAAATTTCACTGTGATTTATACAGAGGACAGTGTAAACATCACTGTGATTCATACAGAGGACCCTGTAAACATCACTGTGATTGATAAGGAGGGCAGTGTAAACATCATCATTGATTTATACAGAGGACAGTGTAAACATCACTGTGATTTATAAAGCAAACAGTGTTAACATCACTGTGATTTATACAGAGGGCAGTGTAAACATCACTGGGATTTATGCAGCATACAGTGTAAACATCACTGTGATTTATACAGAGGACAGTGTAAACATAACTGTGATTCATACAGAGGGCAGTGTAAACATCACTGTGATTTATATGGAGGGCAGTGTAAACATCACTGTGATTTATACAGCAAACAGTGTAAACATCACTGTGATTGATACAGAGGACAGTGAAAACATCGCTGTGATTTATACAGAGGGCAGGGTCACCATCACTGTGATTTATACAGAGGGCAGTGTAAACAATACTGCTATTTATACAGAGGACAGTGTAAACATCACTGTGATTTATACAGAGGGCAGTGTAAACATCCCTGTGATTTATACAGAGGACAGTGTAACCATCACTGTGATTTATACAGAGGACAGTGTAAACATCACTGTGATTTATACAGAGGACAGTGTAAATATCACTGTGATTTATACAGAGGACAGTGTAAATATCACTGTGATTTATACAGAGGACAGTGTAAACATGACTGTGATTTATACAGAGGACAGTGTAAACATCACTGTCATTTACACGGAGGGCAGTGTAAAGATCACAGTGATTTATACAGAGGACAGTGTAAACATCTCTGTGATTTATACAGAGGGCAGTGTAAACATCACTGTGATTTATACAGAGGGCAGTGTAAACATCCCTGTGATTTATACAGAGGACAGTGTAAACATCACTGTGATTTATACAGAGGGCAGTGTAAACATCCCTGTGATTTATATAGAGGACAGTGTAAAGATCACTGTGATTTATACAGAGGACAGTGTAAACATCTCTGTGATTTATACAGAGAACAGTGTAAACATCACTGTGATTTATACAGAGGGCAGTGTAAACATCACTGTGATTCATACAGAGGACCCTGGAAACATCACTGTGATTTATACAGAGGGTAGTGTAAACATCACTGTGATTTATACAGAGGGTAGTGTAAACATCACTGTGATTTATACAGCAAATAGTGTAAACATCACTGTGATTTATACAGAGGACAGTGTAACCATCACTGTGATTTATACAACAAACAGTGTAAACATCACTGTGATTTATACAGCAAACAGTGTAAAATCACTGTGATTTATACAGAGGACAGTGTAAACACCACTGTGATTTATATCGAGGACAGTGTAAATTTCACTGTGATTTACACAGAGGGCAGTGTAAACATCACTGTGAATTATACAGAGGACCCTGTAAACATCACTGTGATTGATAAGGAGGGCAGTGTAAACATTACTGTGATTTATACAGAGGGCAATGTAAACATCACTGTGATCCATACAGAGGACAGTGTAAACATCACTGTGATTTATACAGCAAACAGTGTCAACATCACTGTGATTTATACAGAGGACAGTGTAAACATCACTGTAATTTATACAGAGGGCAGTGTAAACATCACGGTAATTTATACAGGTGACAGTGTAAATATCACTGTGATTTATAAAGCAAACAATGTTAACATCACTGTGATTTATACAGAGGGCAGTGTAAACATCACTGTGATTTATACAGCAAACAGTGTTAACATCACTGTGATTTATACAGAGGGCAGTGTAAACATCACTGTGATTTATACAGCAAACAGTGTAAACATCACTGTGATTTATACAGAGGACAGTGAAAACATCGCTGTGATTTATACAGAGGACAGTGTAAACATCACTGTGATTTACACAGAGGACAGTGTAAACATCATCGTTGATTTATACAGAGGACAGTGTAAACATCACTGTGATTTATACAGCATGCAATGTAAATATCACTGTGATTTATACAGAGGGCACCCTAACCATCACGGTGATTTATGCAGCAAACAGTGTAAACATCACTGTGATTTATACAGAGGGCAGTGTAAACATCACTGTGATTTATACAGAGGGCAGTGTAAACATCACTGTGATTTATACAGAGGACAATGTAAACATCACCATGATTTATACAGAGGACAGTGTAATCATCACTGTGATTTATACAGAGGACAGTGTAAACATCACTGTGCTTTATACAGCATGCAGTGTAAACATCACTGTGATTTATACAGAGGGCAGTCTAACCATCACTGTGATTTATGCAGCAAACAGTGTAAACATCACTGTGATTTATACAGAGGACGGTGTAATCATCACTGATTTCTGCAGAGGGCAGTGTAACCATCACTGTGATTTATGTAGAGGATAGCTTCACCATCTCTGTGACTTATACAGAGGACAGTGTAAACTTCACTGTGATTTATACAGAGGACAGTGTAAACATCACTGTGATTTATACAGCATGCAGTGTAAACATCACTGTGATTTACACAGGGCAGTGTGAACATCATAGTGATTTATACAGAGCACAGTGCAAACATCACTGTGATTTATACAGAGGACAGTGTAAACATCACTGTGATTTATACAGAGGACAGTGTAAACATCACTGTGATTTATACAGAGGACAGTGTAAATATAACTGTGATTTACACAGAGGACAGTATAAACATCACCGTGATTTATACAGAGGACAGTGTAAACATCACTGTGATTTATACAGAGGACAGTGTAAACATCACTGTGATTTATACAGAGGACAGTGTAAATATCACTGTGATTTACACAGAGGACAGTATAAACATCACTGTGATTTATACAGAGGACAGTGTAAACATCTGTGATTTGTACAGAGGGCAGTGTAAACATCACTGTGATTGATACTGAGGACAGTGTCACCATCTCTGTGATTTATACAGAGGACAGTGTAAACATCACTGTGATTTATACAGAGGACAGTGTAAACTTCACTGTGATTTATACAGAGGACAGTGTAAACATCACTGTGATTTTTGCAGCATGCAGTGTAAACATTACTGTGATTTACACAGGGCAGTGTTTACATCATAGTGATTTATACAGAGCACAGTGCAAACATCACTGTGATTTAGACAGAGGACAGTGTAAACATCACTGTGATTTATACAGAGGACAGTGTAAACATCACTGTGATTTATACAGAGGACAGTGTAAACATCACTGTCATTTATACAGAGGACAGTGTAAATATCACTGTGATTTACACAGAGGACAGTATAAACATCACTGTGATTTATACAGAGGACAGTGTAAACATCTGTGATTTATACAGAGGGCAGTGTAAACATCCCTGTGATTGATACAGAGGACAGTGTCAACATCACTGTGAATTATACAGAGGACAGTGTAAACATCACTGTGATTTATACAGAGGACAGTGTAAACATCACTGTGATTTATACAGAGGACAGTGTAAACATCACTGTGATTTATACAGAGGACAGCGTCACCATCTCTGTGATTTATACAGAGGACCGGGTAAACATCACTGTGATTTATACAGAGGACAGTGTAAACATCACTGTGATTTATACAGAGGACAGTGTAACCATCACTGTAATTTATACAGCAAACAGTGTAAACATCGCTGTGATTTATATCGAGGACCGTGTAAATTTAACTGTGATTTACACAGAGGGCAGTGTAAACATCACTGTGATTTAAATAGAGGACAGTGTAAACATCACTGTGATTTATACAGAGGACAGTGTAAACATCACTGTGATTTATACAGAGGACAGTGTAAACATCACTGTGATTTATACAGCATGCAGTGTAAACATCACCGTGATTCATACAGAGGGCAGTCTAACCATCACTGTGATTTATACAGCAAACAGTGGAAACATCACTGTGATTTATACAGAGGACAGGGTAAACAGCACTGTGATTTATACAGAGGACTGTGTAAACATCACTGTGATTTACACAGAGGGCAGTGTAAATATCACTGTGATCTTTACAGAGGGCAGTGTAACCATCTGTGCTTTATCCAGCATGCAGTGTAAACATCACTGTGATTTATACAGAGGGCAGTGTAAACATCACTGTGACTTGTACAGAGGGCAGTGTAAACATCACTGTGATTTATACAGAGGGCAGTGTAAACATCACTGTGATTTATACAGAGGGCAGTGTGAACATCACTGTGAGTTATACAGAGGATAGTGTAATCATCACTGTGATTTATACAGAGGGCAGTGTAAACATCACTGTGATTTATACAGCATGCAGTGTAAACATCACTGTGATTTATACAGAGGGCAGTCTAACCATCACTGTGATTTATACAGCAAACAGTGTAAACATCACTGTGATTTATACAGAGGACAGTGTAAACATCACTGTGATTTATACAGAGGATATTGTAAACATCACTGTGATTTATACAGAGGGCAGTGTAAACATCACTGTGATTTATACAGAGGACAGTGTAAACATCGCTGTGAGTTATACAGAGGATAGTGTAATCACCACTGTGATTTATACAGAGGACAGTGTAAACATCGCTGTGATGTATACAGAGTAAGAAGTCTTACAACACCAGGTTAAAGTCCAACAGGTTTGTTTCAAACACGAGCTTTCGGAGCACGGCTCCTTCTTCAGGTGAATGGAAAGGCTTGTTCCAGAAATGTTTATATAGACACAGTCAGAGATGCCCCGGAATGCGAGCACCTGCAGGCAATCAAATCATCAAAGATGCAGAGAGAGAGGTAACTCCAGGTTAAAGAGGTGTGAATTGTCCCAAGCCAGTTCAGTCGGTAGGCCTCTGCAAGTCCAGGCTTGTTGGTGGGGGCCGAATGTAATGCGACATGAATCCCAGATCCCGGTTGAGTGCGCATTCATGCGTGCGGAACTTAGCTATAAGTTTTTGCTCAGCAATTTTGCGTTGTCGCGTCTCCTGAAGGCCTCCTTGTAGAATGCTGACCCGGAGATCAGAGGCTGAATGTCCTTGACTGCTTGTCCTTGATTGCAGTCAAGGACATTCAGCCTCTGATCTCCGGGTCAGCATTCTACAAGGAGGCCTTCAGGAGACGCGACAACGCAAAATTGCTGAGCAAAAACTTATAGCTAAGTTCCGCACGCATGAATGCGGACTCAACCGGGATCTGGGATTCATGTCGCATTACATTCGGCCCCCACCAACAAGCCTGGACTTGCAGAGGCCTACCGACTGAACTGGCTTGGGACAATTCACACCTCTTTAACCTGGAGTTACCTCTCTCTCTGCATCTTTGATGATTTGATTGCCTGCAGGTGCTCGCATTCCGGGGCATCTCTGACTGTGTCTATATAAACATTTCTGGAACAAGCCTTTCCATTCACCTGAAGAAGGAGCCGTGCTCCGAAAGCTCGTGTTTGAAACAAACCTGTTGGACTTTAACCTGGTGTTGTAAGACTTCTTACTGTGCTCACCCCAGTCCAACGCCGGCATCTCCACATCATGTATACAGAGGACAGCGTAAACATCACTGTGATTTATACAGTGGACAGTTTAAACATCACTGTGATTTCTGCAGAGGACA
This sequence comes from Scyliorhinus canicula, assembly GCF_902713615.1. Lineage (NCBI taxonomy): Eukaryota > Metazoa > Chordata > Chondrichthyes > Carcharhiniformes > Scyliorhinidae > Scyliorhinus > Scyliorhinus canicula. The sequence continues at coordinate 77,009,010 of NC_052163.1, read as the reverse complement.
GTGTCACCATCACTGTGATTTCTGCAGAGGACAGTGTAACCATCACTGTGATTTATATAGAGGACAGTGTAAACATCACTGTGATTTATACAGAGGACAGTGTGAACCTCACTGTGATTTATACAGAGGGCAGTGTGAACCTCACTGTGATTTATACAGAGGACAGCGTCACCATCTCTGTGATTTATACAGAGGACCGGGTAAACATCACTGTGATTTATACAGAGGACAGTGTAAACATCACTGTGATTTATACAGCAAACAGTGTAAACATCACTGTGATTTATATCGAGGACCGTGTAAATTTAACTGTGATTTACACAGAGGGCAGTGTAAACATCACTGTGATTTATACAGAGGACAGTGTCAACATCACTGTGAATTATACAGAGGACAGTGTAAACATCACTGTGATTTATACAGAGGACAGTGTGAACATCACTGTGATTTATACAGAGGGCAGTGTAACCATCACTGTGATTTATACAGAGGACAGTGTAAACATCACTGTGATTTTTTCAGCATGCAGTGTAAACATCACCGTGATTCATACAGAGGGCAGTCTAACCATCACTGTGATTTATACAGCAAACAGTGTAAACATCACTGTGATTTATACCATTATCCCATGGGCCGGGTCCACTTTCACATGCATCACTTTAGAGATCATCCTAAAACCTCCTTCCAGTAATCCTCCAGCTTTGGACAGGACCAAAACATATGAAAGTCGTTTGCGGGGCACCCTCCCCCGCTACGTTCACACACATCTTCTACCCCCTCAAAGAGCCGTCTCATCCTCGTCCTTGTAAGGTGTGCTCTATACACCACCTTCAGCTGTATCAGCCCCAACCCCGTGCACGAGGTGGAGGCATTCTCCCTCCGGAGCACCTCACACCAGAACCCCGCCTCCATACCATCTCCCAACTCTTCCTCCCACTTTGCCTTGATCCCTTCCAGCGGCGCCTTCTCCTCTTCCAAAATAGCCCCAGAAACCACTGATACTACCCCCTTCTCCAGCCCCCATGTCGTGAGCACCACCTCCAGCAATGTGGCGGCCGGCTCTACCGGGAAGCTCTGTATCTCCTTTCTGGAAAAGTCACGAACCTGCATGTATCTAAATATTTCCCCCTGCTCCAGCCCATACTTAACTCCCAGCTCCTACAATCCTGCAAACCGACCCCCAAGAAACAAATCTTTTGGTGTCCTAATTCCGTTCTCCTCCCATCTCCGAATATTTCCATCCCACTTCCCTGGCTCAAATCTCACTGTAGGTTACTTAACGAGTTGTCGGAGTTTATTTACAAAGGTGTTGCTTGTTCAGTCTAGAGCGGGAAAATCTCCCAACTGCCTCTGATCTAACCATGTGACACACTATACTGAGATTCATTGGTTAGAGTACAAAACTTCCCTCCCCCTTTACTCTGTACTACGACAACTAATATGAACAAAGGTGTGGTTGCTCTATCAGGCACCAGTAGCGAGTGTGCATACGAACCTGTTGAGGTTGGGGTATTTTAGACTACGCTGAGGAACAAGACAAGGGTGTCCCCTCTCCCCGCTACTGTTTGCTCTGGCCATAGAATCATAGAATGTACAGTGCAGAAGGAGGCCATTCAGCCCATCAAGTCTGCACCGGCTCCTTGAAAGAGCACCCTACCTAAGCCCACGCCTCCAACCAATCCCCATAACCCAGTAACCCCACCCAACACTGAGGGCAATTTTGGACACTATGGGCAATTTAGCATGGCCAATCCACCTAACCTGCATATCTTTGGACTGTGGGAGGAAACCGGAGCACCCGGAGGGATCCCATGCACACACGGGGAGAACGTGCAGACTCTGCACAGACAGTGACCCAAGCCAGGAATCGAACCTGGGACCCTGGAACTGTGAAGCAATTGTGCTAATCACTATGCTACCATGCTGCCCAAGAGCCACTGGCCATGGCGTTAAAAGCCTCTCAGAACTGGAAAGGGCTGGTTCGGGGGGGGGTGGGGTGGGAGGTGGAGCACCGGGTCTCGCTTTACGCAGATGACCTGCTCTTGTATATTTCAGACCCATTGGAGGGGGTGGGGGAAGTAATGCGGATCCTAGGGGAATTTCGTAATTTTTCAGGATATAAATTGAACATGGGGGAAAAGCGAGATGTTTGCAATCCAGGCAAGAGGACAGCAGAAGAGACTGGGAGAGCTGCCGCTTAGAATGGTAGGGAAAGGGCAGCACGGTGGCCTAGTGGTTAGCACAACCGCCTCACGGCGCTGAGGTCCCAGGTTCGATCCCGGCTCTGGGTCACCGTCTGTGTGGAGTTTGCACATTCTCCCCGTGTCTGCGTGGGTTTCGCCCCCACAACCCAAAAATGTGCAGAGTAGGTGGATTGGCCACACTAAATTGCCCCTTAATTGGAAAAAATAATTGGGTACTCTAAATTTAAAAAAAAAAAAATGGTAGGGAAGAGCTTTCGATATCTGGGAATCCATGTGGCCTGGGAATGGGAGGCACTGCACAAGTTAAACCTATCCCAGCTGGTAGAACAAATGGAAGGGGACTTTAAGAGATGGACATGCTCCCGCTATCACTGGCGGGGAGGGTACAGACCGTGAAAATGACGGTTCTCCCCAGATTTCTGTTTGTCTTTTAGTGCCTTCCCATCTTCATCCCCAAGGCCTTTTTCAAGCGGGTGAACAAGATTATTTTGGGCTTTGTGGGGGCGAGTAAATCCCCGCAAGTGAACAAAGTGTTGCTGGAGCTCAGTCGGGGGGAGGGTGGGTTGGTGCTGCCAAACCTCTGTAATTACTACTGGGCGGCTAATATAGCCATGATTGGGAAGTGGGTAGTGGGGGTGGGGCCGGTGTGGGAGCGGATGGAGGCGGCGTCATGTAAAGACACAAGTTTGGGAGCGCTGATAACGGAACCTCTTCCATTCTCGCTGGCCTGATACTCCACATGTCCGGTGGTGGTGGCAGCTCTGAATCTGGGGCAGTGGCGCAGATATAAGAGAGCGGAGGGAGCATCGGTTTGGACCCTGATTTATAATAACCACAGGTTTGTACCGGGTAGGCTGGATGGTGGGTTCCGGAGATGGCAAAGGGCAGGAATTAGAAGGATGGGGAATCTATTTATAGACGGGAGCTTCCCCAGCTTGAAAGCCTTGGAGGATAAATTTGAATTGCCAGCAGGGACTGGGTTTAGGTATTTGCAGATGCGAGACTTCCTGAGAAGGCAGGTTCCGGCCTTCCCCCTGCTGCCACCATGGGGGATACAGGACAGAGTAATCTCCAGTTACCTGGATGGGAGAGGGGAAGGTATCAGGGGCGAAATTCTCCGACCCCCTGCATGAGGCGGAAGAGAATCCCCCAGCGCGCATGCGCCGGTAGTGACGTCAGCAGCAGCTGACGCACCGGCGCATGCGCGAACCGGCGACGCCTTTTGGCTAGCCCCGGCGCCGGGTGTCAAAGGCCATTGTTGCCGGTTTTGGCGCCAGTCGGTGTGGTGCCAACCACTCCGGCGGGGGCCTAGCCCCTCAATGTGAGGGCTTGGCCCCTAAAGGTGCGGAGAATTCCGCACCTTTGGGGAGGCCTGACACCGGAGTGGTTGGCGCCACTCCACTACGCCGGGACCCCCCGCATAGCCGGGTAGGGGAGAATTTCGCCCCAGATATCTACCAGGAACTTTTGGAATCAGAGGAAACTCCGGTGGAGGAGCTTCAGGGCAAGTGGGAGGACGAGCTAGAAGGGGAGACAAGGGCGGGTCTGCGGGTGGATGCCCTAAGCATGGTTAATACCTCCTCATCATGTGCCAGGCTCAGCCTGATACAATTAAATGTAGTCCACCAGGCACACATGATGGTGGCCCGGATGAGCAAGTTTTTCGGGGTAAAGGACAGGTGTGCGAGGTGTGCAGGAAGCCCAGCAAACCATGTCCACTTGTTTTGGGCATGCCCGAAGCTTAGAGGGTTTTGGCAGGGTTTCACGAAGGCAATGTCCAGGGTACTCAAAACACGGGTGGTGCCGAGTCCGGAGGTGGCGATCTTTGGAGTGTCGGAAGAGCCAGGAGTCCAGGGAGCGAAAGAGGCCGATGTCTTGGCCTTTACATTCCTGGTGTTGTGTTATGCTGCTTTGGATAACACAGGCTGCTACTTGATGCAGTCTTAACAAAAGGATGCTCCAGAATCTGAAATGAGTTCAACTATTAGCACAGTTCTCAAAGGAGTTCGATTCTCTGCTAATCTAACTGTAGTAACTCAGTCTAACTGTACCAGCTTGCTCGAAGCAACGTGCTGGGGTGTGATGCTGCTGATCAACCCTGTCTAACTCTCTAGATGTCTGTCTGTGGAAAGAGACAGGGTGTGAGTACCTCATCCTTTTTATAGTGTTTATGTCATGCCCCCTTGTGGTGATGCCACCTCTGAGTGTCCTGACTGCCCATTGGCTGTGTCCTATTCTGAGTGTTCATTGGTTGCATGTTTGCATATCATGACACCTGTTAGCCCGGAGACGGATCTTGTTAATGTGGAGGGACTTGAAGCCTCCGAGTGCAGAGACCTGGGTTAGTGACATGGCTGGGTTTCTCAGCCTCGAGAAAATAAAGTTTGCCTTAAGAGGGTCAATGGTCGGGTTCACCCGGAGGTGGCAGCCGTTCATCGACTTTCTCGGGGAAAATTAAAATGTCAGCAGAAGCAGAATTCCAAAGGGGGTGGGGGGAGAGGGCCGGATTGTTGTTTTATGGTTGGGGTGTGTGGAGATTGTGATGGGGGTGGAAATGTTTATTATACCATGTTTATGTCGCTGTTATTATTATTATAAAAATTGCAAATACCCTAATAAAAATATTTTTTTAAAAACTAATATGAACAAATATTAAATTGTACTCATGGTGAACAGTGATTATTTAACCAAGTAGCATTATTAAACAAAGCTATATATATGTTTCTATAGGTTCAGGGTTTCCAAATCTTGAATGTCAGATATTGGCTTTTCCGATACCAACTCTGTAAATTCTCCTTTTTTAATTGAGAATTTGATCGGTGAGTCTTCTCCAAACTCTCTCATTATCAGTTTGCACCATATAAGAAATAGGTCCTGTCTTTGTGAGTATTGTGGCAGGTACCCAGTTCTCTTGAAATGTAGTTTCTTGCTAAACTCTTTCGCCTTTATCAATCCTCCTTGGTTTTGATGTTTGTTCAGAGTGAGTAACTTGGCTTTGTTGTTGTTGCTCTGCAATGGTAGAAGTGTGAGACGGTCAGACCATTTCAAATTTGACCCCCCATATACGTACTCCATTTTGTGTCGTTAATTCAAGTTCCTTTGTTCAGAATAGCTGGAATTCCATATTCCTCCTCTGTTCATGCTATGGCAAACCTTTCAAAATCATGTCCAGGAACACTCTCCATCACCGGATCTGACCTTGTATGTCTTAGAGAGTCTGTAATAGGTACACATTCAACCTGGGGAAAGTCCACATAGTTCAAACAGATCTCCTTAGATTAGGCTTTGTCCAAATTTGTAAAAAGCATTGGCATTCGCATGTTGCTCCGGTCTTCTGCATTAAATTTCCTAATTATGCACAGATAAGATGGGGGACCATTTCTGCAAATAACTCGCAGCTAGAGATGATATTCCTTAGTATGGGTCAAAGATCATTGTTAAAGACCTGTGGTCTGTTAACAATGCAAAACGTCTTCCGTACAGACAGAGATGAAATCGTTTGATTCCAAAGATTATACTCGAGACTTCTTTTTCCAATGCAGTATAATTCTGTCCAGCATTTGCCAACATTCTCAAAGCAAAAGCTATTGGTCTTTCGACTTCATTTGGCATTATATGAGAGACAACGGCACTCTCCCCATAGGACGATGCATCACCCGCAAGTTGTATTTTAAAGTTTGGGTCAAAATGAATGGGCGGCACGGTAGCACAGTGGTTAGCACTGCTGCCTCACAGCGCCAGGGACCCGGGTTCAATTCCTGGCTTGGGTCACTGTCTGTGCGGAGTCTGCACATTCTCCCCGTGTCTGCATGGGTTTCCTCCGGATGCTCCAGTTTCCTCCCACAAGTCCTGAAAGATGTGCTGTTAGGTAATTTGGACATTCTGAATTCTCTCTCTGTGTACCCGAACAGGCGCCGGAGTGTGACGACTAGGGGATTTTCACAGTAACTTCGTTGCAGTGTTAATGTAAGCCTACTTGTGACACTAATAAAGATTATTATTAAATAATAATTTCAGCACATTTGGGACTTCATTATATGCCTCTTTGTAGTCTTTTGTCCAAGTCCATTGTTGATTCACACATAGTAATGTGCAAAGTGGTTTTAATATGGGAGAGAGATTCGGAATTAATTTTCCATAGTACATGATGAATCCTAAAAAAGATTTCAGTCGTGATATATTCTGTGATCTTCGCGCATCCAAAATCGCACTCATTTACTTTGGTTCCTTGTGGAGCCCGTTCTTATCAATTACATGGGTAATTGATAGCTTATTGACTGCTGGAAACATTTGCATTTTCCTCTCTTGTCATGAAGATTGTGGGCGGAGTTCCCCATCGGCCAACACCAGAATGAGAAAACACGATTGGGCGGAGAATTTGGTGGCAGCTGGAAATCAAGGCTTGCGGCGGGCGCCCAATGGAATGCCGTGCTCCGGTGCCTCAACAGCGGCGTCAATCCATTCTATGCCGCACATAAAGTAAACGTTGTTGGCATGTCATTAACAGGCCTGTCCTGGTATTCTCTGGGGCTTCCGCGATGCTCCGCCAGGAGGAATTACTGAAGGCGAGGTTCACTTGTGGTTTTAAAAATGAGGAAACAGGTGCCGTGGCTGCTGAGGGAGAGAGAGGAGGTAGGTCATCCTCCCAGAGGCACGACCATGGGCTGCAGTCCTGCCACTACCATGGCTGGCTGGTTTGAGGGGGGGCATCTGCCAGGGCTGGGAGGAAGCAGGTGACCGGGGGATGGGCAATGGCCAATGGTTGCCCCTATAGGAAGGTGCCAGGCGAGGGCCGCAGACCTCCTGTTCCTCTGGCATGGGTGCCGTCAGCCACCAGTACCACTGCCGGCAGGGGTGGATGCTAGGGCTAGAGGCCTCCGCGGTGCCGGCCGATGGGGCCAGGCGTGCGGTGCAGAGGGCAGAATGCCAGGGGAATGCCCGTGGATGGCTCTGGGGATGGGGGAGGAGGTGGGGGGCTGCTGGAACAGAGGCTGCAGTGAAAGCCAAGGCCACCATGTACACCCGGTGGACCTGGATGGGCACTGGGGTATGCACCATGCCACCATGTCTGCCTTTCGCCTCCTGCAGACAATGGGTTTTGGAATCCAACCAGGAATGGTGGCCTGCATCCTGGCTGCTACAGCCCTGGGGGGACGCACTGAGGCTGTACGACCTGGTGCTGCTTTTGTTGATGGAAACTTTCAGAGATGAGAAACAGCAGCTCCTGTCTCTACTTCCAAAATGTCTGTGTATTGCCTTGCATCATAGCTTTCATGTTAGACGGGCAGCGAAGGCTTGGAGGGCCGAAGGGCCTGTTCCTGTGCTGTACTTTTCTTTGTTCTTTGATAGTACACCAAGTTTGAGTTCTTTGATCTCACTAGATATCGTACCTTCCTGGGAATTTTCATCATCTTCTGTCATTCTGTAAAACTCTTTGCAGATTTAGGTGTGTCCTTGCGTTTACCCATCTTCGAGGTTTGAGGATTCTGTTTGGTCCAGCATGCCGTTGTTCTGTGACCTATCCTTCCACAATTACAATGTTTGTTTTCTCAACACCATCATTCCTACGGAGAATGCCTCACCTGGGCACACCAATGGCAATGCTTGTGTGTTGAGAGCTCTATTTTTCTCAGCATTCATCTTGTTTATATTGGCTCCAACTAGAATTTGGGAAGCTTCTTTGGCTCCTAACTCCATAGGCACTACTATTTCAACAGCAAGTCCGAGTGTTAGAGAGCTTTCTGCTCGCAATCACCTCTGAATTGTGACATTTCTCAATCCGCACACAAGTCTGTCTCACAGCGTGTCCTTGAGGTTGAACCCAAACTTACAATTCTTTGCTAGTTTACGTGGCATGGCTATAAGTTGTGGAATATTTTCACCCTCTTCCTGACTACATTGATGAAAATTGAATTGAAAATAGGTTCTTCAAGGGTATTGGTCAATTCCTCGTACGTTATTGTACCAGGTTTTGCAAGTGGCCAAGATTTTGTAATAGGGTGGAGGTTTTCCGTCCTATTATGCTCAAGAAAAATTTGCTACTTTAATTTCATCCAGTATCTTGTTTTTGGCAAGGTATTCCTGGACTCTCTCTTCATAGGAACACTGTGATTCTGCATCCTCATCAATGGGTCCATAGTGCCACCCTTTGGCATCACAGTTACCAGTTCTTAAATTGCAGTATTTTCTTTACCTTTTCCTCCCCTCTAATATTTTTCTCTTCCAATTTAATCTGTATTATTTCTTTTGCTCTTTCTTTAAAAATAAATGTTTGCTTCTCTTAGTTGGACTGGGATTTTAAGAGATTTCAGCTTTATTCAGCTTAATCTTGGTTACTTTCGGGTATTTTTCCTTTTTTGGACAATTACTTTCCAAAACCAGGTCTCTTTCTCTCTCAGGGTTCGATGGTCTGACATTGTAGCCCGTCACGTGGGAAGATGTGCAGCTGGAAAAGACACCCCAGCTCAATAAGTAACTTGGTTTTTTTTTTTTACAGCTGACTGTTATTTCCAGGCTTCCTCTCTTCTTGGAGGTTTTTAGTTCTTTCTGAGCCCACCGATTGTGCAAATCGACCGGCACAATAGTAGACGCTCTGGCTGAAAAATGTTTCTCTTTTCCCGCCTCCAACTCTCCGAGCACTTTTATGTAACAAGGTGCCACAGAAAAGACTGATCCAGAAGGTGAGATCACAGGGGGTTGGAGGTAGAATACGAGATTGGACTGAGGGTTGGCTGACTGACAGAAAGCAGAGGGTCAGGTTAAATGGCTCCTTCTCTAGCTGGCAAACTGTAACTAGTGGGGTGCTGCAGAGTTCAATCCTCGGACCTCAACTGTTCATAATCTATATAAATGGTCTGCAAGCGGGACAGAGTGTAACATAGCAAAATTTGTGGATGATACTAAAATAGGTGGGAAAGCGGGCAGTGAAGAGGAGATACCCTGATTATACAGACGGATATAGATAGGCTCGGAGATTAGGCCAAACTTTAGCAGATGGATAAGTGTGAGGCTATTCATTTTGACCGAATAAATAGAAAGGCAAATTATTATCGAAATGGAAAGCAGATTGAAAATACGTCTGGGCAGAGGGATCTGGGTGTCTTTGTTCATGAATCACAAAGTGTCTGTCTGCAGGTACAAAATGTAATTAGAAAGACAAATGAAATGTTAGGGTTCGTTGCAAAAGGACTGGAGCATAAATGTAGAGAAAGCGTTGTTGCAATTGTATAGAGCGTGGCGAGACCACATCTGGAGTATCGTGTCCAGTTTTGGTCGCCTTATTTGAGGAAGGATGTAGTGGCATTGGAGGCAGTTCAGAGGAGGTTCACCAGATTGATTCCGGGGATGAAGGGGTTGGCGTATGAGGAGAGATTAAACAGTTTGGGCTTATACTCACTGGAGTTTAGAAGGATGAGAGGGGATGTGATCGAGGTATGTAAAATATTTGATAAAAGTAAATATAGCCCAAACGTTCCCCCTTGTGGGGCAATCTAGAACAAGAGGTCACAGGTATAGTTTGAGAGGTGGTAGATTTAAAACTGAGATGAGGAGGCACTATTTCTCGTAGAGGGTGGTGAATTTGTGGAACTCGCTGGCCAGTGCTGTGAAATCTGAAACATTAAATGGTTTTAAGAGGGAGATAGATATATTTCTGATAAGGAATGAGTTAAAGGGATATGGGGAACAGGTAGGGAGGTGGATTTCAGACCAGGAAGATTTCAGCCATGACCTAACTGAATGGTGGAGCAGGTTTGAAAGGCTGAATTGCCTACATCTGCATCTAATTCCTATGTTTCTATCACTTTAAAAATTGACATGCACCCTTAGCAAGGCTGAAAACCCCGTTCCCGATAGCAGTTTTAGGTGGACATTTCTGGATGGTGTAGTGGTTTCCTGAAAATTAATCCTTGTCTCGAGGTCCAGGTCTCGGCTGTTTTTTTCTGACTATTTTACTGGAAAAACATCCTTGTCGACAGCTTTTTCTTTAGACTGTTCTGTTTTAAGGGGTTTCCTTTTTACTTCTCACTGGAGACAAAGGATAATTAGTTTGCCACACTGCAGGTTACTTAACCAGTTATCAGAGTTTATTTACAGAGGTGTTGCTTGGTCACAGTCTAAGATGGAAGGGAGGGGGAAATCTCCAAAGTGTCTCTGACGATCACAGAATCATGTCGTACAGAGGAGGCCCTCCAGCCTATCAAGCCTCCACCAACAAAAGAAACAACTCTAATCTACACTAATCCCACTTCACAGCACTTGGCCCGTAACCTTGAAAGTTGTGACATTTCAGGGCTCATCCACATCCTTTTTAAGTGATCATGTGACACACTGCACAGAGATACCTGGGTTACAATGCATAACAGTAAACATCACTTATTGAAGAGGTTATATTTTCATCTGCAGGAGACCTGGTGTTACAGCCCCTATCAATTTAATCCCCAGTCTGAGTAAGAGGATCATGGAACACGTCAAGTATTTAATAAAGTGCCGGTGTACAACACAACACTCAACCTTCCACATCCAGCAATCACCCATCATGACCCCAGGTCGCCATGGCATCGTGAGACACTGGGGTCACTGATGGAGGCCATCAGGAATGACCCCGAGAGGAGCCCCAGATGTGGGACAGCTGCTGGTCCAACACCAATGTGAGGTCTAATTGGCCCTCCTGCCTTATCGAGGATAAACCTCCAGGTGCCTTGCCCATCCTTCAACTGGTATTGGAATAAAATCAAAATAAGACAGGTGTTGCAAATCCGAAATTAAACCAGAAAGTGCTGGAAAAACTCAGTGGCTCTTGGCAACACCTGTGGAGAGAAACAGTGTTAATGTTTTGAGCCCAATACGACACGTCAGAGTTTTTCTAGCACTTTCTGTTTCCATCTCAACTGGCAGTGCCAATGACCTTGGGATGTTCCAAATTCTAAATCAGTCAATGATGTACTTTTAAAAATAAATTCTCGGTGCCAGGTTTCGGGGGGTGGCAGCAGGCAGGGATTGAACGATTTGGCTATCTGTTCATAGCTGACAAATTTGCGAAGTTGGAGGACCTGGAGGTAGAGTACATGTTGCCCGGGGAAATGGTTTTAGGTATTTGCAGGTCCAGGATCTTCCTAAGGAGAGAGGTGCCTTTCCAGGGCTGCCCCCTCCCTGAGGTTACAAGACAAGGTGCCGTCGAGGGACAAGATAGGGATGGGGAAGATGCCCAATGTCTATAAGGAGTTGATAGATTGGGACGTTGCCCTTTATTTTGGGGGACATAAAGCCCAAGTGGGAGAAGGAGTTGGGAGGGGAGGGGGAGGCCGAGACGTGGGCAGAGGCCTTGCGGAGGGTGAACGAGTCCTCATCGTGAGCGAGGTTAAAACTCATCCAATTCAAAGTAATACATGGGGCACATATGACGGTGGCAAGGATGAGTAGGTTCTTTGAGGGGGTAGAGGATGGGTGTGGGCGGTGTGCTGGGAGTCCCACGAATCACATCCACATGATCAGGGCATATCCAAGTCAGAGGTTCGTGGGATAATGTCCAATGTGCTGGCGGAGAAAGTGGTCCTGAGTCCAGAGGTGGCAATCTTCGGGGTGTCGGAAGATCCGGGAGTCCAGGGGGTGAGAGAGGCCAATGTTTTGGCCTTTACCTCCCTGATAGCCTGGAGACAGATTTTGCTCAGGTGCAGGACTCGGAGCTGCCGCAAGCGGGGGTGTGGGTGTGCGACCTGGCAGAATTCCTGAGACCAGAGAGGGTCAAGTTGGTCCTGAGGTGACTGGAGGATGGGTTCACCTGGAGGTGGAAGCTGTTCAATGATTACATTAAGGGGGTTTGAGGGGTCAGCAGAGGGGGGGTTATGGGTTTAAAAATGGGAAGGCGGGAAAGAGGAGGGGGTGGCATTCAGGGAGCGGGGGTGAGTGGGTGTAGGATGTTTATAATGTTGTTTGGTTATTCTTCTGCTTTTGCTTAATTGAAAATGCCTTGAATAAAATATTTTTTGAAAAATTTATTCCCATTATCATTTTTGTTTTGAAAAATATTTTTATTGGAATTTTTGCACTTAATATCAAAACTTTGCAGATCAATATAGAAACAATAATAATAACCAAAACAATAACAACACCAACACAAGTATCACAAGTTGCCACCATGTCTGTGACAGTATTTCCAGTGATATAATTTCCTTACATTATTTACATTAGTGTGAATCATATTTATTTTAAGTGTTCTTTTTGAGATTTTTAAGGTTTAGTATAAGAATTATACATAACTTTACATTTGTTTTTACAATTTCTGTCAGGACTCTTTACATTGTTTATAGTTACATTTGTTTGCTGGGGGTGGTGGTGGTGGTGGGGTGGGGGGGGGGGCGGAGTCTTGTTCCCTCCCTTGGGTTCTTAAGGAAGGTTAAGATGGTCCACCTTCCCGGTTTGACACAGGTGGGAGGTATCCATGTGCCCTCCTGTCGATGGCCTTCACCCCGTGTTCCTTCTCTGCTATACGCAAGCTTCCTTTCATCCCGGGGTGCTCCCTGCCCTCCCTTCCTACCTCCCTGCTTCCTATCTGCTGGTTAGTTGCTGGTTGCGAACAGGCCTGCAAAGAGATTTGTGAACTTCTTCCACATGTCATGGAATCTCTCCTCAGACTCCGTTATCGAGATTTTATGTTATCTATTTTCAGGAACTCGGCTAGGTCTGAGAGCCACTCCGAGGTTCTGGGTGGCGCTGCCAACTTCCAATCCAGCAGAAGTCTCTGCCTGGCGATCAGTGAGGCAAAGGACAGGGAGTCCACCCCCTTCCCTGTCCAGAGCTCTCGATGCTCTGACACCCCAAAGACCGCCACAGATGGGCATGGCTCCATCACGACCCCCACAACCTTGGGCACGGCCTCGAAAAAGTCCGTCAAGAGCTTCCTGAGTCTGGGGCAGGACCAGAACATGGGTGTGATTGGTTGGGCCCTCCTGACATCGCTCGCACCGCTCCTCCATTTCTGGGAAAAACCCGCTCATGCGTGTCTTAGTAAGGTGTGCTCTATGCACCACCTTGAGCTGCACCAGGCTTAACTCAGTGCAGGAGGAGGTGGAGTTGTTTCTCTGCAGTCCCTCCTATCTCCATGCCCATCTCCTCCCCCGATAGTCACCTGGTCTCGTTCAGTGGGGTCCTGACCTTTTCCATGAGGCGCCCGTAGATGTTGCCACATTTGTCGTCCTCTAATCAGTCCAGCCCTACCAACAATTGTTTCCGGAAACGTGGTCCAGGTCCATGGGGGAATGTTTTTGACTCCTTGCGGAGAAAGCCACACAGCTGCAGGTACCTGAGCTCATTCCCTTTTGGGAGTCGGGGCCTCTCCGAGAGTTCCCCCAGGGTCAACAGTCAATCGTCCACATACATGTCCTTCACTTGCAGTGTCCCTCTGTCTTCCCCCCACGTCCAAAATGTGGGCTCTCCCCCCCCCCCCCCCCTCCCCCCCTCCCTCCCTCCCTCAGATGAAGGTCATGATTAACTTGTCGATCCTGATGAAGAAGGATTTGGGGATGAAGATTGGGAATGTTCTGAATACCAAGAGGAACCTAAGCAGCACATTCATTTTGACCGTCTTTGTCCTTACCGCTAGTGAAAGGGGAAGTGAGTTTCCGTCTTTGCAGGTCCCTCTTCACCTCCTCCACTAGGCTGGAGAGGTTCCAGTTGTGGAGCCTCGTCCAGGTGTGGGCCACTTGTATCCCCAGGTACCTGAACTTGGTTTGGGCCACTTTAAACGGTAATTCTTCCAGCTCCACTCCTCCCTCTTGGGGGTTCACCAGGAAGATTTCGCTCTTTCCCAGGTTGAGTTTGTAACCTGAGAGGGTGTCAAACTCCCTTTGGAGTCTGGTTACCTTTCACATGCTGGCTACGGGGTTCAATATGTGGTGCAGAATGTCATTCTCTGCCCCCTCTCCGAATGCCCATCCACCACCCCGCCAATCTAAGGGTGATAGCCAATGGTTCGATTGCCAGTGTGAACAGGAGCGGGGATAATGGGCACTCCTGCCTCATCCCCTGTGCGGCCAAAAGCATTCGGAGCTGGTGCCGTTCGTCCGTACGCTCGCCATCAGAGGACTCTACAGGAGCTTCACCCATGGGGTGAATTAATGTATTCCACGATTTTGCCCAGCTGTAAGGGGCTTCCAGCCTTTCTTTCCTGTCCTCCCCCACCGCCGGTATATCCAGTTTGTCGGGGAACATGTTCCACCACCAAATCCCCCTCCGGGGGTTCGGAGGTGTAGAGCCCTCAGTAAAGCTTTGCAAAGGCCTCATTAACCTAATTTGATTTGATTTATCATTGTCCCATGTAGCAGTATACAGTGAAAAGTATTGTTCTTGCATGCTGTACAGACAACGCATACCGTATATAGGAAAGGAAGGAGAGACTGCAGAATATAATGTTACAGTTATAGCAAGGTGTAGAGAAAAGATCGACTTAATACGAGGTAGGTCCATTCAAAAGTCTGATGGCAGTAGGGAAGATGCTTTTCCTGAGTCGGTTGGTACGTGACCTCAACTTTGGTATCTTTTTCCTGACGGAAGAAGGTGGAAGAGAGTATGTCTGGGGTGCGCTGGGTCCTTAATTATGCTGGCTGCCTTTCTGAGGCAGCGGGAATTGTAGATAGAGTCAATGGATGGGAGGCTGGTTTGCATGATGGATTGGACATTCACGACCTTTTGTTGTTTCCTGCAGTCTTGGGCACATTATACCCTGGTTTGGGTCTGCTACCTTGCTATCATTTCTGTATCTAACTTGCGTTATCTCTTTTGCGGCTGCTTGCTTTCTTAGCTGGTGTGCCAGCACACGGCTGGCCTTGTCTCCATGTTTGTAGAAGGCCCCCCATGCCTGGTGGAGCTGGTAGACTGCCTTCCTTGTGGAGAGCAGATCAAATTCCATCTGCACCGGGGCCGTGGAGTATCGCTGATCAACCTCCAGTATGGAATCAATCTGCCGCTGCTTGGCTGCCCTCTCCTTCCTGGCCATAAGGACCCTATAAGCTATAATTTCGCTCCTGATCATCGCCTTTAGTGTCTCTCAGAAGGTGGAGTGTGAGACCGATCCATTATGTTTGGCAAGTTATGTAAGTGTAAATAGCTTGGGATATCCTTGCACAGAATTCCTTATCGGCGAGGAGAGTCTACCATACTCACCTTGTGGGCCTGGCCCTGTTTGTCAGGCCTGCCCTTGCTCACATGGCATTCAAGATGGCCGCTGACTACCTCCTCGTTTTCACCATCTCCACGTGTTGTCTGCTGCCACCAGCACTGCACCCTCCCCCCTCTCCTACCCCTCCTCTGCTTCTCCCCTGTACCCCCCTACTCTAAAGTCGTTCCCCTCCTAGTCTCCTCTTCCTCCCTTGGCTTCACCCCCCTTCTCTACCTCCCCCAATCTCCCCCCCCCCCCCCTTTTGCCTTTTGTTTCCCCTGAAGTTCTGCTTTCCCTTCCCCTCTGCCAGGCGCTCCCTCCCTCCCGGGAGACGTGTCGCGGCCTCCTTCTTCATTGTACACCACCCTGCTCACTAGTGGAGCAGCTCCCGACAGTCAGATTCCCCTTTTAATTCTCGTTACCATGACAATATCTTACCCAAGTGAAATGTCTCCCATTCTGTCCCCTCCAATCCTCAGAATGTCAACACGAATGAGGTACAACTCTTTGCAAATAAGAAACATGGTCAAACTGCACACAGCAAGATCAAACAGAAATGTGCTTTGGCCACCTAACCTGTTTTGTTTTAAGAGTTGGTAGAGGGATAAATATTGTCCCAGATCACCAGAGGAATTCCTCGACCTCTCCTGGAAATCGTGCCAGGGAATTTTTAACATTCAGCTGAGAGGCCAGGCAAGGTCTCATCCAAATGAGGGAATCCTATTGTCAATAGACCATCTTCACTTTACCACAATCTTTGTCAAAATTAATTCTCCCGACCTTGACAAGTGAAATGTTTCCCATTTGTTCCTCTCCAACCGTGAGGATGTAGACGCCAATGCAGTATAATTATAGTTTGTAAAGGCTATATTCTGAAGTAACAAAGACCAGGGAAGAAGCGCCCTAGGCTAATTGATAATACTTGATTTTAAATATCTTCCAAATTTAAAGGGGTAAGTCATTGCAGGAGAGCACAAAGCCCTGGTGTGCTCCCCCTGCACTGCGTGGGAAGTTGGTTCATTTCTAGTGTCCGGGGCCATTATGTGTGCTGGAAGTGTTTCCATCTGCATGTCCTAGAAGCCTGGGCTTTGGTGCTGGAGCGGCGGCTAGGGACACTGTGGAGCATCCGCGAGGTGGAGAGCATTGTGGATAGCACTTAGTGAGAGGCAGTCACACCACAGGCTAAGATTCCACAGGCAAGAAGGGAATTGGTGACCACCAGGCAGAGCAAGGGACCAGGCAGTAAATGCCTGTGTCCATCCCACTAAAAAAACAGATATACCACTTTGAATATAGGGGGTTTAATTGTAAGTGGAATAGATAGACGTTTCTGTGGCCGCAAACAAGAACATAGGAACAGCAGAAGTCCATTCGGCCATTCGAGCCTGTCTGGCCATTCAATGAAATTATGGCTGATCTACGACCCAACTCCATATACCTGCCTTTGGCCCATATCCCTTCAGATCTTTACTCGCCAAAAACTTATCTACCACAGATCTAGCTTCCACTGCTGTTTGTGGGAGAGAGTTCCAAACCTCTACCACCCTTTGCATGTAGACGTTCTTCCGAACATCTCTCCTGAATGGTGTACCCCTAATTTTTAGACTATGCCCCTTGTTTTAGAACCTCCAACCAGTAGAAATAGTTTATCTTTATCTACCCTGTCTTTCCCTGTTAATATCTTGAATACTTCAATCAGATCACCCCTTAACTGGAATGAAGAACTTGTATGAGGAAAGGTTGAGGGCTCTGGGTTGAGGTACTCATTGGAGTTTAGAAAGATGAGAGGGGATCTTATTGAAACTTACAAGATACTTTGAGGCCTGGATAGAGTGGACATGGAGAGGATGTGTCCGCTTGTAGGAAAAACTAGAACCAGAGGACACCATCTCAGACTAAAGGGACAATCCTTTAAAACAGAGATGAGGAGGAATTTCTTCAGCCAGAGGGTGGTGAATCTGTGGAACTCTTTGTCGCAGAAGGCCGTGGAGGCCAATTCAGAGTGTCTTTAAGACAGAGATAGATAGGTTCATGATTAAAAAGGGGATCAGGGGTTATGGGGAGAAGGTAGGAGAATGGGAATGAGAAAATATCAGCCATGATTGAATGGTGGAGCAGACTCGATGGGCCGAGTGGCCTAATTCTGCTGCTCTTATGGTTGTAACCTTCCTAATTCTAGCAAAAACATGTCCAATGTGAGTAATCTCGCCTCATAACTAATTTGTAGTCCAGGTATCATTTTTGCAAACGTACGTTGCACTCCCTCCAAGGCCAAAATATCTTTCCTACGGTGTAGTTTCCAGAACTGCTCAGAGTGACTCCAAGTAGGGTGAAGGAAACCAGCTATTTCTGATAGGTAAAAGGGTCATTGCTTTAGCCATTTTGATGTAAATACTAAAGCCCAGTTTGAAATCCATTTTAAAATGGATTTCAACATAAGACTCAAGCATAACCTTAGATTACCTATCTATCTTATCTGTGATATTACAAAAACACAGCTTGCAATAATGAAAGCATGGATTTGAAACATCTACAGTCTAACTAGAAGCAAGTGAAACAATTCAATGAAGGTCACAATAAGTTACCATGACAACATGAATCCATCATTATTCAGAATATAAATAATATAGCAGTCAGCAGAAAACCCAGTAGAAACCAGAATTGATTAAAAGTATATATCACATTCCAACACATGACAAGAATCTAAAAAGCAACATATCTACAGCGATGTTGCATATTGATGATTGACAACTGACCATCCCACCAAATGCATTTGAGACTCATCCAAGCCAAACAGCGCATTACAGGGGTAGGGACAGATGGAGTCAGACTGATAATATTTTCCTTAAAGACAGAGGTCCGGGCAGCCATTTTCCATCCAGGATCACTCTATACCTTATTTCACCTAACTATTCGCTATCCTTATTTCGTATTTTCATATTTCCACTCGAACTCTTAGAGTCTGTGCAAGCTGTTTTTGCTTTGAGCAAGAAACCATTACTGTAGTTTGAAAGTTAAATCTGTTGGTAAACTACTAAGTCGATTATATCTCTTAAAGTCTTCTGCTGGCAAGGGCTTTATTGAGAACATTTGATTTGTAAACACAAGAAGATCTCAAACTCTCAATTATAATCAATAGACACAATAAAAGATTTCACCCGAGACATTTAACTTAAATTTCTACTGAGTTCAAAGTGTATACGAGACTACACTTACACTTTTCTTTTTGGAAATGTTTTTTATTGAGTTTTCATATTTTATATCCAACAAATTACAAATTATTAGAAAAAGAAACACGCAGAAATTAACATGTATATTTACAGGTAAGCATCTTCATAATAACAACTGTGGCCACCCCCTTTAACCGGCATAAATATTTTACATTCCCCAATATGGCCGAGGCACATGTTTATAGGCATTTATTTACAATTTGGGTTTGGGCCTTAGCTTGCGGCTTTGTCCTTCCTTTTTTTTTGGAATAATTTTTATTCAAGTTTTCAACAACAAATTTTATCACAACAGAGAAAAACAGTAACCCCTCCCCTCCAATACAAAAACAATAAATTAACAAGAAAAATGAATAAGCATAAACCATGAGAACAAACCCCCATAACAAACCCGTAGCCCGGAGGGAGGTCCCCATGCAGGAGGCCTCCTCCGCACGCACCCATTCGGCCTCTGGCTCCTGGATCCATCCCCTTACTCGCTCAGCTGTTGCCGCCCAGTGGTAGAATTGTAGGTTTGGGAGGGCTAGTCCCCCCCTTGTTTTTTTTTTTGTAGGACCTTCTTTGGGATCCTAGCATTTTTACCCCCCCATACGAACGCCATGATAAGTTTGTCCAGCGCTTTGAAAAGGCCTTGGGGATGTAGATCGGAATAGATCTAAACAGGAAGAGGAACCTGGGCAGTACGTTCATTTTGATCGTCTGGACTCTCCCCGCGAGGGAGAGTGGGAGTGTGTTCCATCTTTGCAGGTCCTTTTATACTTCCTCCGTCAGACTGGTGAGGTTCCATTTGTGGATCCCTTTCCAGTCATGGGCTATTTGGATCCCCAGGTAGCGGAATTTGTGTCGGGCTTGTTTGAACGGTAGCCCCTTTAGAGCTGTCCCCCCCTTGCGGGTGTACTGGGGCAGCAGGGTAGCATGGTGGTTAGCATAAATGCTTCACAGCTCCAGGGTCCCAGGTTCGATTCCCGGCTGGGTCACTGTCTGTGTGGAGTCTGCACGTCCTCCCCCTGTGTGCGTGGGTTTCCTCCGGGTGCTCCGGTTTCCTCCCACAGTCCAAAGATGTGCGGGTTAGGTGGATTGGTCATGCTAAATTGCCCGTAGTGTCCTAATAAAAGTAAGGTTAAGGGGGGGTTGTTGGGTTACGGGTATAGGGTGGATACGTGGGTTTGAGTAGGGTGATCATGGCTCGGCACAACATTGAGGGCCGAAGGGCCTGTTCTGTGCTGTACTGTTCTATGTTCTATGTTCTACTGGGCAGATCTCGCTTTTGCTCATGTTGAGTTTGTAGCCCGAGAAGGCTCCAAACTCTTTCAGGAGCGCAATGATTCCATCCATGCTGCTCTGTGGGTCCGAGATGTAGAGGAGCAGGTCATCTGCATAGAGTGAGACACTGTGTTCTCTGCCTCCCCTTCGGATCCCCCTCTAATTCCCGTACCAGCCTCCCCGGACAGGCGCCGGAATGTGGCGACTAGGGGCTTTTCACAGTAACTTCATTGAAGCCTACTCGTGACAATAAGCGATTTTCATTTTTTCATTTTCAATTTTTTGCTGCCCTGAGCGCGATTGCTAGCGGTTTGATTGCTAATGCGAACAGCAACGGGGACAGTGGGCATCCTTGTCTGGTGCCCCTGTGCAGCTGGAAGTATTGGGAGTTGGTATTGTTGGTCCGTACGCTCGCTATGGGAGCGTTGTATAGGAGCTTTACCCAAGCGGTGAATCCTGTTCCAAGCCCGAACCGCTCCAGTACCTCTGTGAGGTATTTCCATTCAACTCTGTCGAAGGCCTTTTCTGCGCCCAGGGAGACGATCACCTCTTGTGTTCTCTCCCCGGAGGGGGTCATTATCATGTTCAGCAGGCGCCTAATGTTCGAGGTAAGCTGTCTACCTTTGACGAAGCCCGTCTGGTCCTCTGCAGCCACTTCGGATACAGTCTTCTAGCCTTTTGGCTAGGATTGACTACACTTACACTTAAACAGCATGGTAGATTTCAACATAGGGTCGACCAAGGTTTCGTAAAGCTGCAGCACAACTCCTGCGCTTTTATTTTCAAATCCTCTAGATATAAAGGCTAGTATATTCCATCAACCTTTTTGATTATTTTGTGCCCTTGTTTGTGGCATTTTAAGGACCTATGCACCTGAACCCCTAAGTCTCTTTGGATATCCACTGTACCTAACCTCTTTCCATTTAGAACGTACTCTGCTTGATGTGTTTTTGGTCTAAAATGGATAACCTCACACTTGCATACATTAAATGCCATCTGCCACAATTTTACCCATTCACCTCATCTGTCATTATCTCTTATGGACCCTCTTATGGACTGACCTCATTAACACTACACCCCTGTATGCTTCACCCGATGCCGTTGCTTATGTAGTTACATTGTGTACCTCGTGTTGCCCTATTATGTATTTTCTTTTATTTCTCTTTCCTTTCATGTACTAAGTGATCTGTTGAGCTGCTCGCAGAAAAACACTTTTCACTGTACACGTGACAATAAACAAATCCAATCCAATCTCCTTGCAACTTTATCTTAACACTAGGCTTCCAACAATACCAGCTAACATTGTAACATCGGCAAATTTGGGCACATGAATTTCTACACCATCATCCAAGTCATTAATGAATAGCATAAATAATTGAGGACCCAACACAAGTCCCTGTGGTACACCACTGGTCACCTCCTGCCAATTGGAGTAATTACCCATTATCTTCACTCTCTGTCATCTACCACTCAGCTAGTTTCCTAACCATGTCAATAACTTGCCCTCAACTTCATGGGCTTCCATCTTCGTTAACAGTCTCTTGTGTGGGACTTTATCAAATACCTTCTGGAAGTCCATACAAATAACATCCATGGATATTCCTCTGTCCACTACCATAGTCACCTCTTCAAAAAATTATATAAGATTAGTTAAGCATGACCTTTTCTTAATGAAGCAACGATGGCTTTCCCTGATCGACCAACATTTTTCAAGATGTTCAGTTACCCCCATCCTTGATTATAGTTTCCAGCAATTTCCTCACCATAGATGTTAGGCTAACTAGTCTGTAATTCCCATATATCCTCCTTTCATCCTTCTTAAAAAGTGGAGTGACTGGTGTAATTTTCCAGAGGGACTACTCCTGAATCTGGGGAACTCTGGAAGTTCGGGCATCTACAATGCGCACCCCTACTTCCTTTAACATTCTCGAACGGAAACCATCAGGTCCTGGGGATTTGTCACTCTTTAGTTCCATTAATTTCCTAGTTACTGATACTGTACTGATGATAATTGTATTAGGTTCCTGACCTCTATCAAGTATTAATTTTTTCAGGACTCCAGGCAAGTTATCCTCCTTTTCATCTGTAAATACTGAGGCAAAATAATTGTTGAACATGTCTGCCATTTCCCCATTCTCACTGACAATATCAACATTTTCATCTTTCAGTGGGGCTACATTGCTCCTGACAACCCCCCCCCCCCCTCCACTTTCCCTTTATATAACCATAGCATTTCTTCTTATTGATATTGACGTCCCTTGCAAGTTTCCTTTCATAATCCCTTTTATTAGCTCTTATAAGCTGCTTTGTGACCCTTTGATGGTCCTTGTACCTATCCCTTTCGTCCTGATCTGTGCTTTGTCTTGCATTTTTGTAAGCCCTTTCTTTTAGTTTTATGTTGTCCCGAATCTCTTTATGGTTGTCTATGGCTGTTGCTTCTTTTTGTGAAGTGGAGCCTTTTCCTCTCAGGGGTATATACTCGTTCTGTATCTCGTCAAATGTTTCTTTAAACATTCTCCACTGATCTTCAGTTTACCTCAGTTTACCGTGGACAGTCTGCCTCATCCCGTTAAAATCAACCTTACCCAAGTATAAAATTCTCGTATCTGAAACGTGCTTTTCACTTTCTTTTTTTTTAAATAATTTTTATTGGAATTTTTTACAGAAAATATAAAAATATAACAACAAGTATAGCAACAAGCAGTAATATGCAACTAACAGCCCCATAACACCCACAATTCCCCCCATACCGTAACATCACATGTATCACACTCCCCCCACCCCCCCCCCAAACAAGAGAACTTAACCATAAATTAAAATTAGATAAATCAAATTTAAATAAAATAAGCCAACATAATCAACGTTCCCCCCCCCCCCCCCCCCCCCCCCCGGGTTGCTGCTGCTACTGTCCCAGTACCCTATCGTTGAGCCAGAAAGTCGAGGAAAGGTTGCCACCGTTTAAAGAACCCTTGCACCGATCCTCTCAGGGCGAATTTAACCTTCTCAAGCTTAATGAAGCCCGCCATGTCATTGATCCAGGTCTCCACGCTTGGGGGCCTCGTGTCCTTCCACTGTAGCAAAATCCTTCGCCGGGCTATTAGGGACGCAAAGGCCAGCACTCCTGCACTCCCTCCTGCACTCCCGGCTCTACCCCAACCCCAAAGATCGCGAGTCCCCATCCTGGCTTGACCCTGGATCCCACCACCCTTGACACTCTCCTCGCCACCCCCTTCCAGAACTCCTCCAGTGCCGGGCATGCCCAGAACATATGGGCATGGTTCGCTGGACTCCCCGAGCACCTGGCACACCTATCTTCACCCCCAAAGAACCTACTCATCCTCGTCCCAGTCCTGTGGGCCCTATGCAGCACCTTGAATTAGATGAGGCTAAGCCGCGCACATGAGGAGGAAGAATTTACCCTCTCCAGGGCATCAGCCCATGTCCCGTCTTCGATCTGTTCCCCCAGTTCCCCCTCCCACTTTGTTTTCAGCTCCTCTACTGACGCCTCTTCCACCTCCTGCATAAGCTTGTAGATATCGGATATCTTTCCCTCCCCGACCCAGACCCCCGAGAGCACCCTGTCACTCACCCCCTTCGCGGGGAGCGCAGGGAATCCCTCCACCTGCCGTCTAGCAAATGCCTTTACCTGCAGATATCTAAACATGTTTCCCGGCGAGAGCCCAAATTTCTCCTCCAACTCCTCCAGGCTCACAAACCTTCCGTCGATAAACAGGTCCTTCAGCTGTCTAATGCCCGCTCTATACCATCCCCGAAATCCCCCATCCATGTTCCCCGGGACGAACATATGGTTCCCCCATAACGGAGCCTCCATCGAGCCCCCCACTTCTCCCTTATGTCGCCTCCACTGCCCCCAAATCTTGAGGGTAGCCGCCACCACCGGACTCGTGGTATACCTCGTGGGAGGGAGCGGCCACGGCGCCGTTACCAGGGCCCCCAGGCTTGTATCCCCACAGGACGCTCTCTCCATCCGTTTCCATGCTGCCCCCTCCCCCTCCATCACCCACTTACGCACCATCGACACGTTGGCCGCCCAGTAGTACCCCGAGAGGTTGGGCAATGCCAGCCCCCCCCCCCCCCCCCCCCCATCCCTACTCCGCTCCAAGAAGACCCTCGGGGTGCCATGCACCCAAACAAATCCCATGATGCTGCTGGTCACCCTTTTAAAAAAGGCCCTAGGGATAAAGATGGGCAAGCACTGGAAGAGGAACAAGAACCTCGGGAGAACCGTCATTTTGACGGATTGCACTCTGCCCGCCAGCGATAGCGGCACCATGT
This sequence comes from Scyliorhinus canicula, assembly GCF_902713615.1. Classification (NCBI taxonomy): domain Eukaryota; kingdom Metazoa; phylum Chordata; class Chondrichthyes; order Carcharhiniformes; family Scyliorhinidae; genus Scyliorhinus; species Scyliorhinus canicula. Next base: position 76,984,867 of record NC_052163.1, on the reverse strand, counting down.
CCCACCTTTTAAATTCCTCCTCCATCTATTCCACTAGTCTGGTGAAGTTAAGCTTATGAAGAGCCCCCCAACTCCTGGCCACCTGCACCCCCAGGTACCTGAAACTCTTCACTGCCCTCCTGAAGGGGAGCCTCCCAATTCCCTCCTCCTGATCTCCCGGGTGCACTACAAATACCTCGCTCTTTCCTAAGTTCAGCTTATAGCCCGAGAAGCCCCCAAATTCCGCTAACAGCTCCATCACCCCCGGCATTCCGCCCTCTGGGTCCGCCACATATAACAGCAGGTCGTCCGCATACAGCGATACCCGGTGCTCCTCCCCACCCCGCACCAGACCCCTCCACTTCCCTGACTCCCTCAACGCCATGGCCAGCGGTTCAATCGCCAGTGCAAAGAGCAGGGGGGACAGGGGACACCCCTGCCTGGTCCCACGATAAAGCCTAAAATACTCCGATCTCCTTCCATTTGTGACTACACTCGCCATCGGCGCCGCGTAAAGCAGCCTCACCCATTTGATAAATCCCTCTCCAAATCCAAACCTCTCCAGCACCTCCCACAGGTACCCCCACTCAACTCTATCAAACGCTTTCTCTGTGTCCAGCGCCACTACTATCTCCGGTGCTTTTCACTTCCAACGCTCCACTGAATTCAATCATGTTGTGATCACTATTTGATAAATGTTTGTGCCCAGTTCGGCTACTAATTAAATTGGGCTCATTATTCACGAAATCTAATATTGCCTGTCCCCTTGTTGTATCTGAAACACATTCCTGCAGGAAACTATCCCGGACACATTCCAGAAATTCTCGACCTTTCTGACAGGTGCTTGCCTGCCTCTCCCAATCGATGTGTGAGTTGAAATCCCCCATTAATATTATTCTGCCTTTGCTACACATTTGCCTGACTGCCGCCTTTATACAATCTACCACCTCACTGCTGCTACCAGGAGTTGATAGACAACATCCATTCCAGTTTTAGATCCTTTTATGTTTCCCACTTCCACCCATATGGTCTCCACTGGATAGAACATAGAACATAGAACAGTACAGCACAGAACAGGCCCTTCGGCCCTTGCTGTTGTGCCGAGCAAATGATCACCCTACTTAAACCCACGTAACCCGTTTTACCCGTAACCCAACAATCCCCCAATTAACCTTACACTACGGGCAATTTAGTATGGCCAATCCACCTAACCCGCACATCTTTGGACTGTGGGAGGAAACCGGAGCACCCGGAGGAAACCCACGCACACACGGGGAGGACGTGCAGACTCCACACAGACAGTGACCCATGAGGGAATCGAACCTGGGACCCTGGAGCTGTGAAGCATTGATGCTAACCACCATGCTACCGTGAGGCCCTAGATGCTTTCCCCTCATTGTATCCTCCCTCACCCTTGAGGTGATAGTATTTCTAATCAGTAAGGCTACTACTGTATTCTCTGACCCTCCTGTAAACTTTGTAACCGGGTATATTTACTTTCCAGTCCTGACAATCCTGCACCCTCTGTAACATCTACTATCATAATCTTCAACTTGCATTAGTGCCTGCATCTCATCTAGTTCATTCCTTACACTCCGTGCATTTGTGTATAGAACTCTTAATTAGGGTTTTCGCCCTAAACTGTCCCTCAGCACTGATGTTTCATTTGCTTGTTTATTATTTTCACTTTTGGTTTAACCACTATATTTCTTGTAGTTTTGCCATTGCCTGCAGTTCCTGAAAATAGGTTCCTGACTACTTCTTTACTCTGTTATGGCGGCACAGTTGCACAGTTTCACAGCTCCAGGGTCCCAGGTTCGATTCCCGGCTTGGGACACTGTCTGTGCGGAGTCTGCACGTTCTCCCTGTGTGTGCGTGGGTTTCCTCCGGGCGCTCCGGTTTTCTGCCACAAGTCCCGAAAGACACGCTGTTCGGAGAATTGGACATTCTGAATTCTCCCTCAGTGTACCCAGACAGGAACCACAGTAACTTCATTGCAGTGTTAATGTAAGCCTACTTGTGACAATAAAGCTTATTATTAAAGATTATTATTATTACTTGAGTTCCCTTGAGGCCTCCCCCCCCCCCCCCCCCCCCCCCCCCCCCATTTGCTAGTTTAAAGTCCTTGTGACCACCCTATTTATCCTTTCCGCTAGAACACTGGTCTCAGATCAGTTCGTGGAGACCGTCCCAATGGTACAGATCCCTCCTATCCCAAAGCTGATGCCAGTGCCCCATGAAATGGAACCCCTCTTTCCGCACCACTCCTTTAGCTAAGAGTTTACTTCCCTAAATTCCTCATCCCTATCCTAATTCGTCAGAGGCTCGGGTAGTAATCCAGAGATTATAATCTTTGAGGACTTTAATTTAGTTCCCAGTGCCTGATAATCCCCCAACAGGTCCTCTTTCCTAGTCTTGCCTCTGTTGTTTGTCCTAAAGTGGACCATAAGAACTGGATCCTCCCCCCCCCCCCCCCTCCCCCCCCCCCCCCCCCCCTCCCCCACTCCAGTATCCTTTCAAGCCTCTTCCCTCACCCTGGCACGGGGCAGGCAACATACCATGTGGGCTCTTGGTCCTGTTTACAAAGGATGCTATCAGTTCCCCTAATTATAGAATCTCCTACAACTCCCACTCGTCTTTTTGCTCCCCCTGCCTGAATGGCCTCCTGTACCACGGTGCAGTGGGCAGTTTGCTCATCCTCCCTATAGCCCTTTTCCTCAGCCACACAGAAGCAAGTACCTCATACCTGTTGGACCAGGTCAAAAGCTGAGGCGCCTCCATGTCTGAATGTAGGATCCCCCTACCCACACCTTATCCTGTAGCCCCTGGAGCAGCAGGTGCGGGAAGGTCGAAACCTGTCCCTGTACAAAATCCCTCACCTGTAAATGGAACCCAATTCCACCCAACCACTCAAATTCCTCCTCCAGCTCCACCAAGCTCGGGAAACCCGCCTCAATAAAATAGGCCCCAAATCTCTCGATCCCACACTGACCCCCCCTCTAACCTCATGTGCTGCCTCCACTGTCCCCATAGCCTCAGGGCTGCCACTACCACTGGGTTTGTGGAGTATGGAGCCAGAAAGAATGGCAGAGGTGCCGTTAACAATGCCCCCAGACTCGTGTCCATCCTTACATGATGCCGCCTCCACCCGCACCATACTGACCCCACCCACTACACATTTCCTGACCATCGCAATGTTCGCCACCCGGTAGTAGTTAATAACACTCGGGAGAGCTAGCCCTCCCCCACCCCACTCCGCCTCCCACTCCGCTTCAGCAGTACTTTCTCACCCGCATGGTTTTACACACCCCAAACAAATCCTGAGATCTCCGCATTCATCTTTTTAAAGAAGGCCTTGGGAATAGAAATTGGAGGGCTCTGAAAACCAAACAAAAACTTCGGGAGGACCATCATTTTAACTGTCTGTACCCGGCCCGCCAATGACAACAGGAGTGCATCCCACCTCTGACGAGGTAAGGTTTTTATGCTCCTAGCTCTGATATTCCACCCCACCGAGCCTGCTCCCTGAAGACTAGACCACAAATCCTCAAAGTAAGGTTTTTATACTCACAGATCCAATACTAGACCACTCCGAATCCGCTCCCTGAAGACTAGACCACAAATCCCCAAGGTAAGGTTTTTATACTCACAGCTCCAATACTAGACCACTCCGAGTCCGCACCCTGGAGACTATGCTGTGATACCCAAGGTAAGGTTTTTATACTCACAGCTCCAATACTAGACCACTCCGAGTCCGCACCCTGGAGACTAGGCCGTGAATCCCCAAGGTAAGGTTTTTATACTCACAGCTCCAATACTAGACCACTCCGAGTCCGCACCCTGGAGACTAGGCCGTGAATCTCCAAGGTAAGGTTTTATACTCACAGCTCTGATACTCCGTCCCTCCAAGTCCATTCCCTGGAGTCTAGGCCATGAATTCCCGAGCTAGGGTTTTTATACACACAAGTATGATGCTCCGCCCCTCCGGGTCCACTCCATGGAGATGAGGCGGCGGGGCCCCAAGGTAAGGCTTTTATACTCACAGATCCGATACCCACCCCTCCGAGTCCACTCCCTGGAGTCTAGGCTGCGAATCCCTGAGGTCAGGTTTTTATACTTACAGCTCTGATGCTCCACTCTTCCTTGTCCTCTCCCTGGAGACTAGGCTGGGAATCCCTGAGGTAAGATTTTAATACTCACAGCCCCGATACTTCACCCCTCTGAATTAGTTCCCTGGAGACTAGGCTGCTCGTCGCTGAATTAAGGTTTTTATATTTATAGCTCTAATGCTACGCCTCCGAATCTGCTCTCTGGAGACCAGATCGGTGCTAAGACTTCAGCTATTCACAATGGGCGTGATCCACCGGGAGAGCCTTCCCAGGAGTCTTCATGCCTTGCGGGATTCAGCCACAAGGTGTCAGAGTCAGAATCCCATCCGGAAGGGCTGGGACCAAACAGCGCGCTGAAAGCCAATTTTAAGCTGACTTTGGCGAACTTACGTGGGATCCACAGTTGCTGTTGTACATCAGCTGGAGGAGGCCAGTGAGGCCACAGGCAGGCGGCGTCCAGCACTGGGCCACACGAACATGGACCAAGTGAAACGGCAGCCGAAGGGGTCTCCCAGGCTACCGGAAACCTCGGGTGGTCGGGGTCAGTGGAGAGTGGTTCTTTGGCCCTCTGGGAATGCGGGCACTGTGACACTGCCCACTACATGGGATGGGTCCAGGTTGGCACTCAGCACCCCCTCCTCCCGCTCAGTGACCATAGGGAGCTGGGGTTCACTTTGGGACGGAGGGGCAGGTGTTTGGAGCCCTGGTTGGCCATGCATCATCTGGCTCTGCCAGCCCTGGCAGTTCCCCATGCTCCGTGCCATCATGTCAACACCCTAGGCGATGCTCCTCAGTGACCGGGCCATGCTCTGCAGTGCCACGGCAATGTCCACCTGTGACTGGGACAAGCTCCGAATGCCTCGGCCATTCACATCTCAGAGCGGGAAATGGCCCTCAGCACCTCATCAAGATCAGCCTGATACTGGGTCACATCCCCCACCGAGCTGGAGATTCTGCCGAGACTCTCAGCCATGGCTGTCACCTTGCCTTGCACACCTTCACTAATGGTGCCGACACCGTGCCCCAGGTTCTCCACTGCAGTCGCCACCCTGGCAGTGTTGGCCTCAGTGACAGGCATTGCCGGCGACATCTCCTGCGCCCGTAGCTTCTTGGACTCCAAGCGGCCATGGATCTGCTGGAGTATCGTTGACATCTCCCTCCGAATGTCATAGCCACTCCCTATTGTCTCCATCAGCTCAGGGATGACCTCTTCCAGCGGCTCACCATCAGGCTGGGACCCAGCTGGGTCCCAGTATCAAAGAACAAAGAACAAAAAAAAGTACAACACAGGAACAGGCCCTTCGGCCCTCCAAGCCTGGGCCGACCATGCTGCCTGTCTAAACTAAAATCTTCTACACTTCCGAGGTCCGTATCCCTCTATTCCCATCCTATTCATGTATTTGTCAAGATGCCCCTTAAACGTCACTATCGTCCCGGCTTCCACCACCTCCTCCGGCAGCGAGTTCCTGGCACCTACTACCCTCTGTGTAAAAAAACTTACCTCGTACATCTACTCTCAACCTTGCCCCTCGCACCTTAAACCTATACCCCCTAGTAATTGACCCCTCTACCCTGGGAAAAAGTCTCTGACTATCCACTCTGTCTGTGCCCCTCATAATTTTGTAGACCTCTATCAGGTCGCCCCTCAACCTCCTTTGTTCCAGTGAGAACAAACCAAGTTTATTCAACCTCTCCTCATAGCTAATGCCCGCCATACCAGGCAACATCCTGGTAAATCTAATCTGCACCCTCTCTAGCCTCCACATCCTTCTGGTGGTGTGGCGACCAGAATTGAACATTAACTCCAAGTGTGGCCTAACTAAGGTTCTATATAGCTGCAACATGACTTGCCAATTTTTATACTCAATGCCCTGGCCAATGAAGGCAAGCATGCCGTATGCCTTCTTGACTACCTTCTCCACCTGTGTTGCCCCTTTCAGTGACCTGTGGACCTGTACACCAAGATCTCTCTTACTGTCAATACTCTTGAGAGTTCTACCATTCACGGTATATTCCCTACCTGTATTAGAACTTCCAAAATGTATTACCTCACATTTGTCCAGATTAAACTCCATCTGCCATCTCGCTGCCCAAGTCACCAAAAAAATCAAAATCCTGCTGTATCCTCTGACAGTCCTCATCACTATCCACAATTCCACCAACCTTTGTGTCGTCTGCAAACTTGCTAATCAGACCAGTTACATTTTCCTCCAAATCATTTATATATACTACGAACAGCAAAGGTCCCAGCGCTGATCCCTGCGGAACACCACTAGTCACAGGCCTCCAATCAGAAAAGCACCCTTCCATTGCTACTCTCTGCCTTCTATGACCTAGCCACTTCTGTATCCATCTTGCCAGCTCACCTCTGATCCCGTGTGAGTTCACCTTTTGTACCAGTCTGCCATGAGGGACCATGTCAAAGGCCTGACTGAAGTCCATATAGACAACATCCACTGCCCTACCTGCATCAATCGTCTTTGTGACCTCCTCAAAAAACTCTATCAAGTTAGTGAGACACGACCTCATCTTCACAAAACCATGCTGCTTCTCGCTAATACGACCCCTTGCTTCGAAACGTGAGTAGATCCTGTCTCAAAGAATCCTCTCCAGTAATTTCCCTACCACTGATGTAAGGCTCACCGGCCTGTAGTTCCCTGGATTATCCTTTCTACCCTTCTGAAACTAAGGAAAAACATTGGCTATTCTCCAGTCCTCCGGGACATCACCTGAAGACAGTCAGGATCCAAAGATTTCTGTCAAGGCCTCAGCAATTTCCTCTCTAGCCTCCTTCAGTATTTTGGGTAGATCCCATCAGGCCCTGGGGACTTATCCACCTTCATATTTTTCAAGACGCCCAACACCTTTTTGGATCTCAATGTGACCCAGGCTATCTACACACCTTTCTCCAGACTCAACATCCACCAATTCCTTCTCTTTGGTGAATACTGATACAACGTATTCATTTAGTACCGCGCCCATTTCCTCTGGCTCACACAGATTCCCTCCCCTGTCCTTCAGTGGACCAACCCTTTCCCTCGCTACCCTCTTGCTTTTTATGTACCTGGTAAAATGCCTTGGAATTTTCCTTAACCCTATTTGCCAATGACTTTTCGTGACTGCTTTTAGCCCTCCTGACTCCTTGCTTAAATTCCTTCCTACTTTCCTTATATTCCATACAGGCTTCATCTGTTCCCAGCCTTCTAGCCCTGACAAATGCCTCTTTTTTCTTTTTGACGAGGGCTACAATATCCCTCGTTATCCAAGGTTCCTGAAATTTGCCGTATTTATCCTTCTTCCTCACAGGAACATGCTGGTCCTGAATTCCTTTCAACTGACATTTGAAAGCCTCCCACATGTCAGATGTTGATTTTCCCTCAAACATCCGCCCCCAATCTATGTTCTTCAGTTCCTGCCTAATATTGTTATAATTAGCCTTCCCCCAATTTAGGACATTCACCCTAGGACCACTCTTATCCTTGTCCACCAGCACTTTAAAACTGACTGAATTGTGGTCACTGTTCCCAAAATGCTCCCCTACTGAAACATCTACCACCTGGCCGGGCTCATTCCCCAATACCAGGTCCAGTACAGTCCCTTCCCTAGTTGGACTATCTACCTATTGTTTTAAGAAGCCCCCCCGGATGCTCCTTACAAACTCTGCCCTGTCCAAGCCCCTAGCACTAAGTGAGTCCCAATCAATATTGGGGAAGTTAAAGTCTCCGACTGCTGTCTCACCTGGGGGTTCCTGTCTCCACCTGATGTACATCAGCAGCTGTATGATACTCACCAGATTGTGCCCCAGAAGCCTGGCCACTATTATTTCCCACCGAGGTGCGAATATCTGCACTGGTGGAGGGTGAGGATGACAGCAGTGATGTCTCAATCGCGTCTTTCTCGAAGCTCCGCTTTGAGGTGTACTCCTGGAAGGCTGGAGATGATGCTACCTGGGATGGGCTGGCGCTGTCGGCTGGAGGACCTGCGTGAGGATGAAAATATGTCAGTGGGAGGGATAGATCAGTCAGTAAGGCAATAAAAACACGTTTGAAAGGACCTCCGGGTGGAGCCTGGTGGTTCCTCACCTATGCGGCATCCGCCAGCCTCGGCCACCCCAGTCACGTCCAGAGTCTGCTCCTCGACGGAGGTGAAGATTCTTATGTCCGGCACCCCACCGCCAGTCTGGGTCCTCTCCCGCCGATTGTGGGCAAGGTTTTACTGCGACGACAGAGGGAAAATCATTAGCCACTCGTGTGGTTTGCAGTGGTGGGGGGTGGGGGGGTGGGGGGTGAAGTAAGGGCTGTATTGAAGGGAGTGGGGAGTGGAGGGGGACTTGGGGGTCGCATGGAGAGTTGGATGCTCGTGTGGGAGCATAATGGCCCCGGGGGGGGGGGGGGGGGGGGGAGGAGATGGCGAGGGGAAACCTTTTGGGAGAATCGCGCCCAATCTATATTACCGATTTTGATGAAATTTGCAGATGACACCAAGTTGGCTGGGAGGGTGAGCTGTGAGGAGGATGCAGAGATCTTTCAGTATGATTTGCACAAGTTGAGTGAGCGGGCAAATTAATGGCACATACGGTACAATTTGGATAAATGCGAGGATATCCACTTTGGTAGCAAAAACAAGAAGGCAGACTCTTATCTGAATGGCCATAAATTAGGAGAGGGGAATGTGCAACAAGAACTGGGTGTCCTTGTACACCAGTCACTGAAGATAAGCATGCAGGTACAGCAGGCGGTGAAGGTAAGCATGCAGGTACAGCAGGCGGTGAAGGTAAGCATGCAGGTACAGCAGGCGGTGAAGGTAAGCATGCAGGTACAGCAGGCGGTGAAGGTAAGCATGCAGGTACAGCAGGCGGTGAAGGTAACCATGCAGGTACAGCAGGCGGTGAAGGTAAGCATGCAGGTACAGCAGGCGGTGAAGGTAAGCATGCAGGTACAGCAGGCGGTGAAGGTAAGCATGCAGGTACAGCAGGCGGTGAAGGTAAGCATGCAGGTACAGCAGGCGGTGAAGGTAAGCATGCAGGTACAGCAGGCGGTGAAGGTAAGCATGCAGGTACAGCAGGCGGTGAAGGTAAGCATGCAGGTACAGCAGGCGGTGAAGGTAACCATGCAGGTACAGCAGGCGGTGAAGGTAAGCATGCAGGTACAGCAGGCGGTGAAGGTAAGCATGCAGGTACAGCAGGCGGTGAAGGTAAGCATGCAGGTATAGCAGGCGGTGAAGGTAAGCATGCAGGTACAGCAGGCGGTGAAGGTAACCATGCAGGTACAGCAGGTGGTGAAGGTAAGCATGCAGGTACAGCAGTCACTGAAGGTAAGCATGCAGGTACAGCAGGCGGTGAAGGTAAGCATGCAGGTACAGCAGGCAGTGAAGGTAAGCATGCAGGTACAGCAGGCGGTGAAGGTAAGCATGCAGGTACAGCAGGCGGTGAAGGTAAGCATGCAGGTACAGCAGGCGGTGAAGGTAAGCATGCAGGTACAGCAGGCGGTGAAGGTAAGCATGCAGGTACAGCAGGCGGTGAAGGTAAGCATGCAGGTACAGCAGTCACTGAAGGTAAGCATGCAGGTAAAGCAGTCACTGAAGGTAAGCATGCAGGTACAGCAGGCGGTGAAGGTAAGCATGCAGGTACAGCAGGCGGTGAAGGTAAGCATGCAGGTACAGCAGGCGGTGAAGGTAAGCATGCAGGTACAGCAGGCGGTGAAGGTAAGCATGCAGGTACAGCAGTCACTGAAGGTAAGCATGCAGGTACAGCAGGCTGTGAAGGTAAAATGAAGGTACAGCAGGCGGTGAAGGTAAGCATGCAGGTACAGCAGGCGGTGAAGGTAAGCATGCAGGTACAGCAGGCGGTGAAGGTAAGCATGCAGGTACAGCAGGCGGTGAAGGTAAGCATGCAGGTACAGCAGGCGGTGAAGGTAAGCATGCAGGTAAAGCAGTCACTGAAGGTAAGCATGCAGGTACAGCAGGCGGTGAAGGTAAGCATGCAGGTACAGCAGGCGGTGAAGGTAACCATGCAGGTACAGCAGGCGGTGAAGGTAAGCATGCAGGTACAGCTGGCGGTGAAGGTAAGCATGCAGGTACAGCAGGCGGTGAAGGTAAGCATGCAGGTACAGCAGGCGGTGAAGGTAAGCATGCAGGTACAGCAGGCGGTGAAGGTAACCATGCAGGTACAGCAGGCGGTGAAGGTAAGCATGCAGGTACAGCAGGCGGTGAAGGTAAGCATGCAGGTACAGCAGGCGGTGAAGGTAAGCATTGCAGGTACAGCAGGCGGTGAAGGTAAGCATGCAGGTACAGCAGGCGGTGAAGGTAAGCATGCAGGTACAGCAGGCGGTGAAGGTAAGCATGCAGGTAAAGCAGTCACTGAAGGTAAGCATGCAGGTACAGCAGGCGGTGAAGGTAAGCATGCAGGTACAGCAGGCGGTGAAGGTAAGCATGCAGGTACAGCAGGCGGTGAAGGTAAGCATGCAGGTACAGCTGGCGGTGAAGGTAAGCATGCAGGTACAGCAGGCGGTGAAGGTAAGCATGCAGGTACAGCAGGCGGTGAAGGTAAGCATGCAGGTACAGCAGGCGGTGAAGAAGGTAAATGGTATGTTGGCCTTCACAGTGAGAGGATTCGGGTACAGGAACAGGGATATCTTGCTGCAATTATACAGGGCCTTGGTGAGGCCATAGCTGGAATATTTGGTCTCCTTGTCTGAGGAAGGTTATGGAGGGAATGCATGGAGGAAAATGGTTTACCAGACTGATTCCTGGGATGGCAGGACTGATGTGTGAGGAGAGATTGAGTTGGTTAGGATTATCTCCACTTGAGTTCAGAAGAATGAGGGGGATCTCATTACAGAAGCCTATAAAATTCTATCAGGACTAGACAGGGTAGATGCAGGGAAGATGTTCCCGATGGTGGGTGTGTCCAGAACCAGGTGTCACAGTCTGAGGATTCAGGGTAAACCATTTCGGACAGAGATGAGGAGACATTTCTTCACCCAGAGAGTGGTGAGCCTGTGGAATTCACTACCACAGAGCGCAGTTGAGGCTAAAACATTGTGGGCACTATCTACCGGTTACATTGTGCTTTCGCTTGAGTGCAACACGACCGATAGATGCTGGGAGCGGCTTCCTGGCAGTCTTCACTACTCACGGGATCTACCCAAGTCCCGCGACGCATCGGAATCAGAATCACACCCAAAAGGGCCGTGACCAAACGGTGCGCACCGAAGTAGGGTTTAAACCTACTTGGCACCCTTACCCAGAATCTACCAGCCTCATGGGATCTACCAGCCTCCCCAGAGAGGCGGAGCCGGGCACCGTTCAGTTCTGGTCCACACAAACGTGGACCAGGCAGAATGACACCCAGGCCATCGGTGGACCCTGGGTGGTCAAGGTAGTGCAGGATGGCTCCAGCCCACCCCCTGGAATGTGGGCACCTTGGCACTGCCCAGCCTGTACCTTGGCACTGGCAAGGGTCAGGGCACAAGGGGGGACCATGACCATGAAAGGAGGATGATGTGGGTGGATGGTTGCAGGGTGGAGAAGGGGTTGCAGGGCAGGTAGTAGGGGTCTCTGGAAGGTTGGGGGTGATGGGTGGGAGTCCTGGAAAGGGTGAATGGCCTGTAAGTGGGCTTGGCGGGTGGCTGAAAAGGGCGAGACCCCCAGGGACCCCATAGCAGAGTGTCCTCACTTGGGGAGAGGTGGGATAGTGGCCATAGGTGTGGAGGTGATATTGCCCATGTGTGGGGGGGGGGTGTGGGGGCCCACAAGCTCACTTAGAGATCGAAGCACACTTTCAGAATGGCAGCCCGATCACAGAGTTCAGCTCCCCGGTGCTCAAAAAGAATTCTAAGTGTGGGCTAAACCGGCGAGAAACTCCCCAGGGACCAAAAAAGTGATTAAAGTGTCATTTGATAGCGGTGAAGCACTTGCTGGTAGAGCCGATGAGAAGCTCCCTGAAAAACACACCACAAATTAACTTCGAAATGTTTCCATTAAGTTCTGTCCTATATGTTTTCAAGAAGGAGTTAGATTTAACTCTTGGAGCTAAAGAGATCAAAGAATATGGGGGGGGAGGGGGCTGGAACAGGTTACTGAGTTGGATGATCAGCCAGGATCATAATGAATGGGGGAGCAGGCACGTAGGGCTGAATGGCCTGTACCGCTTCTATTTTCTATGTTTCTATGAGAGGGCTACCAATCCTGGCCCCAGTCCTTAACCATCCTACAGAAAGGGACATTATCTGTACAAGAGAGCAATAAATATCATCCCTACTTGTCATGTGGCCTCCAACTTAATCACTAACCTCCCCTCCACACCTTCATCATTGCTTACCTCTGACCCCAACATCATGACACCTTACCCTCCAATCCACAACATCATGACACCTTACCCTCTGACCCCAACATCATGACACCTTACCCTCTGACCCCAACATCGTGACACCTTACCCTCCGACCCACAACATCATGATTCTTTACCCTCTGGCTCCGAACATCTTCACTCCTTACCCTCTGACCTCCAACATCACCACTGCTTATCCTCTGAAGCATCATTAATATCCATCCCTTGCCAGCATCATAGTTTGGCTTTTTCACCCAAAGGACAGTCAAATCTGAACTTGCTTTTCTAAAGAGACTGTGTTTGCTTGGGATGAACTGAAATATTCAAAGCAGCACTTTATCAGATAGAATCATAGAATTTACAGTGCAGAAGGAGGCCATTCGACCCATCAAGTCTACACCAGCCGCTGAAAGAGCACCCTACCCAAGCCCACACCTCCACCCTATCCCCGTAACCCACAACTGCTAACCACTGTGCTACCATGTCTCCCATTCACCCAATGTGGCGCATGGTCCGAAATCAATAACGCTGAATACTCGGAACCTTTGACCCTGGCCAATAACACCTTCCCCACCATGAAAATGTCTATTTCCACTAGTCCCGAAAGACGTGCTGTTCGGTAAATTGGACATTCTGAATTCTCCTTCTGTGTACCTGAACAGGCGACAGAATGTGGCGACCAGGGGATTTTCACAGTAACTTCATTGCAGTGTTAATGTAAACCTACTTGTCACCATAAAGATTAATTTTATTATGTGGTTCTGGAGAAGGGGGTGGCCCAGGGTCCAGGGAGGAGAATGGATGTAGATTTGGTTGGGGGCCCGGAGTTTTTGCGATAAGATTGGGAAGGTGATCAAGAAATCTGTGGGATTTAATTGCACAGGGGAAGTTTCGCAGTCGGTGAGGCTCTGAAGGCAGTAGTCAGGGGTGAAGTGATCTTGTTTAAGGCTAAGGTGGTGGACAAGAAGAGAGGGAAAAGCGGCAAAAGTTGTTAGAGGAGATTTTGGAGGTGGTTAGGAGGTATGCGGGGTGACCCAGGTCTGGCCCTTTGGGGCAGGAGGAAGGAACTTCAGGCAAAGTTTGATCGGCTGTCCACAGGGAAAACAGTGCGTCAGTTGAGAAGGAGAAGGGGGAGTTTTACAGCAAATTGTACAAGTCGGAACCCCTATCCAGGGAAGAGGGGATGAGGTGGTTTCTGGGAGGGTTGGAGTTCCCAAAGGTTGATGAGGAGCTGGTAGAGGGCCTGCGGGCCCCCAGTTGGGCTGGTAGAAGTAGTAGAGGGATTGGAGGCGATGCAATTGGGTAAGGCCCCTGGACCGGACGGGCACCCAGTGGAATTTTATAAATAGTTCTCGGTGGTTTTGGGACCGCTGTTGTCAATGAAGCAAAGGAGTTGGGAGTGCTCCACCCCGACGTTGTCACAGACGTCAATCTCCCTCATTTTGAAATGGGATAAGGACCCGCAAAACTGTGGGTCGTACAGGCCGATCTCCCTGCTAAATGTGGATGCCAAATTATTGGCGAGGATCCTGGCCACAAGGATTGAACACTGCATCCCAGGGGCAATAGGGGAGGACCAGACGGGGTTCGTTAAAGGGCCACATTTGTCGACCAACATTAGGAGGTTGCTTAATGTAATTATGATGCCTCCAGTGATGCCCGAGGTTGAGGTGGTGGCAGCCATGGATGCAGAGAAGGGCTTCGATCGGGTGGAGTGGGAATACTTATGGGAGGTCCTGGGACGGTTTGGGTTGGGACAGGGATTTGTGGACTGGGTCTGGTTTCTATACAAGGCACCGGTGGCGTGTGCGAATGAATCGGGTGAGATCAGATCACTGTTGGAGAAAAGCCTGAATTGCAGGCGGTTGCTGGGGGCAGACGTTCGCCTTCGCCTCGCTGATCACTCGTAGGCGGGTCTTGTTGGGGTGGAGGTCAGCCTCTCCACCCTGTGCCTCGGCGTGGCGGGGGGGGGACCTGCTGGAGTTTTTGACCCTGGACAACGTGAAGTTTGAGCTGGGGGGGGGTTCTATAATTCTTGGGGTTTGTTTATCATGCACTTTCAGGAGTTGGTTACAATGCGAAAGAGGGGGGAAGGGAGGGAGGGGGCGTTTGTTTCTCATTTGCTTTTTGTTTTTGATTTATAAGTTGATGTTTTACGTTTTACACTGTTGGGGTTGTTTTGTTGTTTTTTTTTCATGGCAAAAATGATGAAAGAAATGGTGAATTAAAATATTTATGTAAAAAAGAAACCAGCAAGCGGGAAGGCAAGTGGCTTGCTGGCCTTTATTGCAAGGCAATGGAGTACAAGAGTATTGAAGTCTTGCTACAATTGTACGAGGCTTCAATGTGATCACATCTGGAATACAGCATGCAGGTGTAGTCTCCAAACTCAAGGATATACTTGCATAGAAGACGGTATAGAGAAGGGCCATTTGATTGATCTCTGGGATAAGAGGGTTATCCTGAATTGTAAGGCAGAGGTAGATTGTGTCTATATTCCCTGATAAGTGAGAGGGAATTGATACATTCAAGCTTCTGAAGAGGCTCGACAGGGTAGGCAGTGAGAGCTTGTTTCCGCTGGCTGAGGAATCTGGCCACAGTCTCAGGAAAAGGGGCCAATCATTTTGGGGGAAATATCTGAATTCAAAGGCTTTTCAATCTTTGGAATTGTGGACCCAGAGGGTTGTGGACGCCCCAGCGTTGACTATATTTCTGGCTGTGACAGGCAGATTTTTGGTTTCTCAGGGAACCCTGGGATATGGGAATGGATGGGAAAGTGGAGTTGAAGCTGAAGATCAGTCCCAATCATACTGAATGGTGCAACAATTCCGATGAGCCGTATGGTCTCCTGTCCTTATTTCTCATCTTCCTAAGATCGCAGCATGGGCAGACTTTAAAACAGAAGAGAAAATTAATGAATCCCCACTCCGAAATTATTTCTTTACTGCAACTAGCTCAGGGGTACTAATCTTACATGAGAATCAAGAGAAAAAACAGAAAATGCTGGAAACTCTCAGTTTGTCTGACAACATCTGTGGAGGGAGAACGAAGCTAACGTTTCGAGTGCGGATATCTCTTCCTCAGAGCTGGAGAGAAGTGGAAATAGGATGAGATTTATACTGCTGTGCGTGTAACAGGGGACTGGATAGAGGGCCAGTGATAGGCCGACACTGGGGAGAGATTAACAGAGATGTCGTGGACAAAAAGACAAAGGGAATGTGGTGGTCATAACTAAGAAGGGTGCTGATAGTGGCACATTAAGAGATCAGAATGTGCTCACGGCGGAACAGGATTAAGCAGTGTGTCAACGGACAACCTGCAGCGGGGAACAGGTGGCCCTGTAGGGTGGGGGAGGGGAGATGCTGGTGAGGAAAAAACAGATCAATGGAAGAAATGAAAATAAATTGATAGAAATAAAATTGGGGTGAAGGTGGAGGAGCGAGATCACAGTCTGATGCTGTTGAGCCCAGCGATACGTCCGGAAGGCTGTAACGTGCCTAATCGGAAGACAAGGAGCTGTCCTTCCAGTTAGCATTGGGCTTCACTGGAACATTACAGCAGGCCAAGGACATGCGGACTTGAGAACAGGATGGTGAGTTGAAGCAGGTCTAGGCCCTGCTTACGGACGGACTGAAGGTGTTCTGCAAAGCGGTCACCCAGTCTGTGTTTAGTCTCTCCAATGTAGAGTAGACCGCACGGGAAGCAACAAATGCAATAGACTAGATTGAAGGAGATGCATGTGAAGCACTGTCTCACCTGGAACGAGTGTTTAGGCCCTTGGATGGTGAGCAGGGAGGAGGCAAAGGGACAGGTGTTGCAATTTCTGTGATTGCATGGGAAGGTGCGGTGGGAAGGGGGTGAGGTGTTGGGGGTGATGGAGGAGTGAACCAGAGTATCCCGGAGGGAACGGTCCCTGCGAAACACTGATAGGGGGCATGAGGGAAGATGGTGGTGGTATCATACTGGAGTTGGCAGAACTGGCGGAGGATGATCCTTTGAATGTGGAGGCTGGTGGGGTAAAAAGTGAGGACAAGGGGACACTGTCTTGCTTCTGGGAGGGAGAGGAAGGGGTGAGAGCAGATGTGCGGGAGATGGGTCAGGCATAGTTGAGAACCTTGTCAACCACAGTGGGTGGGAAACTACGATTAAGGAAGAATGAAGGTATGTTAGCAGCACCGTTCTGGAAAGCGGCATCATTGGAACAGATGCGAAGGAACTGGGAGAAGGGGATGGAGTCGTTACCGGATGTGGGCTTGAAGACCTGCAGACAAAGTAGCTGTGGGAGCCGGTGGGCTTGTAATGGATATCAATGCACAGTCTATTCCCAGGTAGAGGGGTGAAGGAAGGGAAGGGAAGTGTCGGAGATGGACCATCAGATCAGGAGGTTGTTTTCACGTTATCACTCCAGAGATTTAGATTTTGTAGCTCTCGTGCCTGGGAATAGACAAGACAGACAAAGTTCTTCATTTTATTGTGTCCATACCCAATGTTCTCATGTTGCTCCAGCGTCTGTTAACGAGCTTGATATCACTCCTGACAGTCTGGCGTCAGTTCATCTTGGGTCGCCCTCTCCGTCCACATCCAGCAGGAGTCCCCAATGTGATCTGACAGAGGCCACCATGATGAAAGTCCGGTGAGATGGCCAAGCCAGCTGAGTCATCTTTTACAAATGAAGCTGGAGACTGTTCTGAAAGTTCTTACTTTAGTGTTGGGTATAAAATCACCCTATCCAGTGTAGGCCTAGAATCCTTCAAAGCCATCGGGTATCAAAGACATCCAGTGTCATTTCTTGGCAAGTTTCAGGTTCTAGGCCTCACAGTCACACGGGAGAGGCGAGAGTGCACTTTCACTATGGAACCCAAGCTTCATTTTCAGGGAAGGCTTTTTACTATTCCAAATCTTACTTCATTTGATTGAAAGCTGATGATGCTTTTTGCACTGTCCCGCATTGAGCTCTTTATCTGTGGCACTAATTCCGAGACTCAAGTGCTTATCTCCGGCCGCCAGTACAGAGCAGCACTGAGAGAGTGCTGAACTGTCAACGATGTCATCATTCGGGTGAAACGTTTAAACCCCGTCTTCCCTCTCAGGTGAGTAGAGGAGATTCCACAGCCAAGGTCTGAAGAAGCAAAGGTGAGTTCTCCCTGTTGTTGTGGCCCGGATTTATCCTTCAATCATCCTCACGAAAAGTGAACATCTGGTCATTAGTTCATTGCTGTTTGTGCGATCTAGCTGTGCACAAATCAGTTTGTTTTCTGCATTATGACAGTGACTACACTTTGAGGACACTCCCATTGGCTGTCAAGGACTTCGGGACATGTTGAAAAGTGCTGAAGGAATGCAAGTTGTTCTCGCCTTCACTTTTATCCAGAATTGATCCTTTAATCCTTACAGGCCCTCAACCTGCCAGTGAAGCTGCCCATCTGCTGTTAATTGACTGTTGGTTCCAGTTTAGTCAACTGACTGTAAATATTTACCACTGCTTTCTCCAAGCTTCTGCCTGGCAGATCCTCGCAACAGTGTTAAAATACAATATTTATTGTTTAGAACGCGGAGTCCGTTACTTATAACAACAATAGAATAAATCTGACAGCAAAGATCCAAAGGACTGAGTCAGAGTGCACAGCAACAAGGGCAATAAATATCAGACTGTGATGGATGGAGGAAGTTCAGATATATTGGGGGAGAATTACTGGCCTCGTTGCACCCAGCTTGGTGACGTGATTAAGCTGTTGAATCTGCGAGTCACTCGCGAGATGTTGTGATCTCTGGATCTGAAATGAGCCGCACGGGAATGCTCAGGAATTAACGGCCTTCCCAGCGAGGCATGGACCAAGTAACGTTTAGTGTTGGTCCATACAGACATGGACCAGGCATAATGGCCCCTGGGGAATCTCCCAGACCATTGAAGATCCCTTGGTGGTTAGGGACTAGGCAGGGTGGCCCCAGGCTCTCACCCTGATACCTTGGCACTGCCGGGGTGCCCAGGTGGCAGGCCAGGCTTGCTTGGGCACTGCTAGGGTGGCACTGCCAGGGGATAGGTCCTGGGGGGCCATGCCCCTAAAATGGGGATGAGGGGGTTATGAAGGGGCCTCATAATGGGTGGACGGGTTAAGTGTGGCAGCCCTGGGCAGCACGGTGGCCTAGTGGTTAGCACAACCACCTCACGGCGCTGAGGTCCCAGGTTCGATCCCGGCTCTGGGTCACTGTCCGTGTGGAGTTTGCACATTCTCCCCGTGTCTGCGTGGGTTTCGCCCCAACAACCCAAAAATGTGCAGAGTAGGTGGATTGGCCACGCTAAATTGCCCCTTAATTGGAAAAAATAATTGGGTAATCTAAATTTAAAAAAAAAAAAGTGTGGCAGTCCTGAAAGGGGGGGGGGGGACCCTGAAGTGAGGGGGTGGGGAGGCTTGAAAAAGGGGGGCCCTCAGCGGCACCATAGTCGTGTCCTCACTTGGGGAGGGTAATGCCCATGTGTGTGAGGGGTGACATTGTCTGTGGGTGGGGGTGTGGAGATTCTCAAGGTCATTTAGAGATCGGGGCACTCTTTCAAAATGAGGCGTTCAGCTCCCCAGTGACAAATAAATTTCCAGGTATAGGCTCTCCAAGAACCAAAAATTGACTAAGGACGCGTTTTACTGGCTACATCTCACGCCAACTGGGGCACAATGCAGCCAGGAGGGGCCGCATTCGGAATTTACCTGGCTCACCACGCCATGCCTGATCTAACAGAATTTCGGTAGACGTCATGATGTGGACCCCGCCCATTGTGGCTATTAGAGTGAGTAGCTAGTCTCACTCTAACATGCCCTCTCCTGATCTACCTGAGGCTTTGAGATCTAACCCTTTTGCATAGACACCTTAGGCCAGCAACATTCAGTACTGGTCCCCACACATGGGGACCAAGCAGGATGGGACATGAGGGGGTTTCCCAGGGGATTGGTGGCCCTCAGGCTTTTGGACAGGTTGGCACCATTGGTGCCACTTGGGCACCCTGGCAATGCCAGGCTGGCAGTACCATTGTACCAACTTGGCATTTTGCCCCCTGTCAGGGATTGGGCCTGGGGGTGCCCTGCACATCCCTTATAGGTGAGTTGGGGCTTTGGGGGTCCGGGTGGGAGGAGGGGGAGGGGAGGGGTTCTCCACTGACTCACAAGCACACACAAACTCACTCACACCAGCTCACTTATACACACACAAACTCACTCTCACACCAGCTCACTCACATACACATTCACATACAAACTCACTCTCACACCAGCTCACTCATACACACTCACAAGCACACACAAACTCACTCATACACACTCACAAGCACACACAAACTCACTCATACACACTCACAAGCACACACAAACTCACTCATACACACTCACAAGCACACACAAACTCACTCATACACACTCACAAACTCACTCTCACACCAGCTCACTCATACACACTCACAAGCACACACAAACTCACTCATACACACTCACAAGCACACACAAACTCACTCATACACACTCACAAGCACACACAAACTCACTCATACACACTCACAAGCACACACAAACTCACTCATACACACTCACAAGCACACACAAACTCACTCATACACACTCACAAGCACACACAAACTCACTCATACCAGCTCACTCATACACACTCACAAACACACACAAACTCACTCTCACACCAGCTCACTCATACACACTCACAAGAGCACACAAACTCACTCTCACACCAGCTCACTCATACACACTCACACAAACACACACAAACTCACTCTCACACCAGCTCACTCACATACACACACACAAACTCACTCTCACACCAGCGCACTCATATACACACACAAACTCACTCTCACACCAGCTCACACATAAACACACACACAAACTCACTCTCACACCAGCGCACTCACATACACACACAAACTCACTCTCACACCAGCTCACTCACATACATACTCACACAAACACACTCACACCAGCTCAATCGTACACACACAAAGTCACTCTCACACCAGCTCACTCATACACACTCAAACTCACTCACACCAGCTCACTCACATACATACACACTCACACACACAAACTCACTCTCACACCAGCTCACTCACATACTCTCTCACACACACACACAAACTCACTCTCACACCAGCTCACTCACATACACACTCGCACACACAAACTCACTCTCACACCAGCTCACTCACATACACACTCGCACACACAAACTCACTCACACCAGCTCACTCACATACACTCTCACACACACACAAACTCACTCTCACACCAGCTCACTCGCATACACACTCACACACATAAACTCACTCTCACACACACACACACACACACTCTCACACATAAACAAACTCACTCTTACACCAGGTCACTCACTTACACACTCTCTCACACCAGCTCACTCACATACACTCTCACACCAGCTCACTCACATACACACTCACACCAGCTCACTCATATACACACAAACTCACTCACACCAGCTCACTCATACACACTCTCACACACAAACACACTCTCACACCAGCTCACTCACATACACACTCACACAAAACTCACTCTCACACCAGCTCATTCACATACACACTCACACACAAACTCACTCTCACACCAGCTCATTCACATACACACTCACATACACACACACACAAACTCACTCTCACACCAGCTCATTCACATACACACTCACATACACAAACTCACTCTTACACCAGCTCACTCACATACACACAAACTCACTCTCACACCAGCTCACTCATACACACACACACTCACTCTCACACCAGCTCACTCATACACACTCACAAACTCACTCTCACACCAGCTCACACACATACCCACTCACACACAAATTCACTCTCACACTAGCTCACTCATGCACACTCACACACATAAACACACACAAACTCACTCTCACACCAGCTCACTCACATACACACTCTCACACACAAACTCACTCTCACATATTTTCTCACATGCACTCACACACTAACTCACACTGTGATGAATGTAGGAATTTCAAATATATGATATTAAAGGTATTTGCTGCAGTGAGGGTTAACAGCCGGGGTTAGTAGCATTTTTAAATAATCCTGGGTTGCAAGATTTTGGGAGCCAGGGGTGCAATTAAAGCATTGTAAAAGCTTGGGCTAATGGAATGTCGTTTGGATTAAGGGGATTCCCTGTGGAGTTAATTAGATTTCAGTTTGGTAAGATGATGTAATTACTGGGAGGAGTATCAGGCATTTTGGAGAATAGCAGTGTTAGTTGAGTGTTAGTTGGAGACGTGAGCAGAAGTTAAGCATCTCAGTTCAGTAAAACAATATGTCTGTAGCTAGATCAGCAGTTTCTTTCCAAGCAGTGTGGAAGAGTGTGGTTAGAAGGTGAGCTGAAAATAAAATATTGCGGTTTCTATCCAGTAACCTAGACACCGCTGGGGTCAGGTCTGATGATGTAATAATACCCACAAACTTTCTCAGACACACACAAACTCTCTCACTATCACAAAAACTCACACTCTCACAGGCACACACAAGCCGCAATTTTCTCACTATTGCACCTGGCAGCCATCCCATTGCACCAGGTGAATAGTGGGAAAGGCCAAAAATAAGATTCATGCCTGGCACAAACCATTCTGCAATTCACCTGGCCCAATCCTGATGGGCAAGATCCGGATCTCGCGCAAAAATGGTGAGGAGCTCATTAAGCCTAATTTATATTAATTTCAATCTCATTAGGGAGATTGAAGTTGAATGCAGTAACCTCCTGGGATTCACCCAACCCTTGCCCCCCCCCCCCCCCCCCCCCCCCCCCGACCGCCCCAGCGAGAAGTCACATGGGCATCTAAAAAATGGGGACTTGGCACAATGGCCACTGCGGGGAAGTGAGTATGTGAGTAGCCATCTCCATTTACTAGCATGCAACTCAAGGGCACTGGAACTACTGCCCCAGTGCTAGGCAGGAGACACGGGTTCTTCGGGGAGGGTGGGGGGGGGGGCAGGTCAGAGGTTGCGTCTGGGCCAGGGTGAGGGTAAGGGGTTTGCATCTGTGAAGCCGTCAAGTTATCTTTAAATATTATGGAGACCCATAACAGGAACAACCATTACTGCAGCCTGTCCATCCTCCCAATCTCTCCCTGGACAGAGCCCTGCTACAGCTTCTAAAGTCAATTTAACCCCCTTTGACTGTGAGCAGCCTCTAGCTTCACTGCTGAAGGCTATCTCAAAGGCGGGATTAGCCTTGTTAGTTGTGAGAGCACTTCACGCTCTTCAACTCTCAATTTCCTTCTCGAAGGAACTGGTGCCCTATCTGAGAGAATGATTAATACCATAAGACATAGGAGCAGAATTAGGCCACTAGGCCCATCGAGTCAGCTCCGCCATTCAATCATGGCTGATATTTTTCTCATCTCCATCCTCCTGTCTTCTCCCCATAACCTCTGATCCCCTTATTAATGAAGAACCTATCCATCTCTGTCTCAAAGACACTCAGTGATTTGACCTCCACAGCCTTCTGCGGCAAAGAGTTTCATAGATTCACCACCCTCTGGCTGAAGTAATTGCTCCTCATCTCTGTTTTAAAGGATCGTCCCTTTAGTCTGGGATTCTGTCCTCTGGTTCAAATTTTTCCTACAAGCGGAAACATTCTCTCAAGATCCACTCTATCCAGGCCTCGCAGTATCCTGTAAGTTTCAATAAGATCCCCCTTCATCTTTCTAAACTCCAACAAGTACAGATCCAGAGTCCTCAACCGTTCCTCATATGACAAGCTCTTCATTCCAGGGATCATTCTTGTGAACCTCCCCTGGACCCTTTCGAAGACCAGCACATCTTTCCTTAGATACGGGGCCCCAAACTGCTCACAATACTCCAAATGGGGTCTGACCAGAGCCTTATACAGCTTCAGAAGTACATTCCTGGTCTTGTATTCTAGCCCTCTTGGCATGAATGCTAACATTGCATTTGCCTTCGTAACTGCCGAATGAACCTGCACGTTAACCTGAAGAGAATCGTGAACAAGGACTCCCAAGTTCCTTTGTGCTTCTGATTTCCTAAGCATTTCCCCATTTAGAAAATAGTCTATGCCTCCATTCCTCCTTCCAAAGTGCATAACCTCACACTTTTCCACATTGTATTCCATCTGACACTTCATTGCCCACTCTCCTAGCCTGTCCAAATCCTTCTGCAGGCCTCCTGCTTTCTCAACACTACCTGTCCCTCTACAGGTCTTTGCATCATCTGCCTACGTAGCAACAGGACCTACCCTTAACACCACGGACTCTTATCCTATTTAACAGTATCCTACGCGGCACCTTGATGAGTGGACTGGATCTCCTGCAACCTTTGAGGCCTGAACAGGGTGCATGTATTTGAGAGCGTCAGCACCATAGTGGCAGCTGCCAACAATCAAACAGTAAAGATCAGGGCTTCACCATTGAGGATCCTCTCAGGGTCAAAGGTTAAGTGTCTGAATGAGCTGAGGACAGCTGAGCACGACCTCCCTAATGTTGCTGGCAGAGGTCTGGGTCTAGGGACTCCTGATCTGGCCGGGAGTGAGTGTGCAGATGGGAGTGAGTGTGCAGATGGGAGTGAGCGTGCAGATCGAGGTTTGCCAGCACAACTGGCTCTCTGGATGGCAATCTGAGATAAGGTGGGTCAGTCATGGTGAGGATGGGGGAAGCGGAGGAGATATGAAGGTACCCATATGGAAGACCTTTTTAAAAGTATCTATTTTTATTGAAGAAATATTTCATTATAACAAAGTAATGCCACACTAAACAACAAATACATAAAAGTACAACTTATGAATAGCACAATCAATAATAAACAACCCCACTAAACCCAAATCTTCAACATAAAACTAAAAAAAACTTAACCCCTCCCTAACACGGTGACTAACTCTCTGAAAAAGGAAATGAGTGGCTGCCATCACAAGTCGAATCTTTCCATTTGACCTTCTCTGGATATAGGAACTCCATAAGGTCACCCAACCAAGACGAGGCACTGGGTGGAGTAGGAGACCTCCACCCCAGCAGAACCTGCCTCTGGACTATCAGTGAGGTGAAAGCAATGACATTCGCCTTCACCCCCGTCTGCAGCACCGACCAGTGCAAACCACCAAAATTGGCCCCCAGCGGACAAAGCTCCAGCTTGATATCGAGAATCCCTGATGTGGGGTTAAAGGAGTCTCAGAAGCCAACAGGTTTAGGACATGACCAGAACATATGGATATGATCCCCCCCCCTCCCCACTGAGAACATTGTTTACATCTATCCTCCACCCCCGAGTAAAAAACACTCATCCTCATCTTGGTCAGATGTACCCTGTGCACCACCTTGAACTGAATCAAGCTGAGCCTGGCACACAAGGAGGTTGAGTTGACCCCTGTGAAGAGCCTCACTGCACATCCCCCCCCCCCCCCCCCCCCGCCCCCCAATAAAAACCAAAACTGGCTCCCCCTCCCACGCCCTCATTGGAGCATGCTCCACCGACACGAGCAGCCCATGAGTGTCCATAATCCTTTCCTCACCCAACTCAGTCAGAGATAAGATCCTATTCAGGAGGGAGGGTGAAGGTGCCTAGGGAAATTAAGCGATCTCCATTCCCCAAAAAATCGCAAGACTGGAAATACCTGAATTAATTAGTCCTCAGGAGTTGGAATTTGTCCAAGAGCTCTGCAAAGCTAACAGGTCTAGCCTCCACAAATAGGTCTCCAAACCTCTCCAGATTCTCCTTCCCCCATGACCTGAACTTGGAGTCGAAACCCACTGGTGCAAAGAGATGATTCCCACAAACAAGGGCAACAATAACATAGAGCAGAGCTTAAAATGTTGTCTAAACTGCCTCCAAATCCTCAGCGTGGACACCACTACTGGACTCGAGATAAATTTTGCTGGGGAAAACCGAAACAAGGTAGATACCAAGGCCCCAAACTAAAACCACTACAAGAGCTCGCCTCCATCTGCCCCATATGGAATTTGGATCCATGAGCCATCCCAGTATTTTTTCAATATTAGATGGCCAGCAATAAAATAACAAATGAGGTAAATTTCAGCCACCCAACTGTCTCTCTCTGTAAAGAAAAGCCCTACGAATCCTTGGGGTCTTACCCACCCAAATGAAGGAAGCCATCAACCCGTTGACTCCAGCAAAGAAAGATTTGGGGACAAAAATGGGGGATATTGAAAAGGCCATTGACAGAGTCGAGTGGAGGTACCTCTTAGAAGTACTGGAGCAGTGAAGGGGAAGAGCCCGAAGATTAGGAAGAAGGTCCGCCAAAGATAGAGAAACAGCAGAAAGGGTTAGAATGGAGGGAGTTCCTACACAGGGACATTCCTCTGGGCACTGGCCACGACAACACTTCCCCCCCACTCCCACCGGCCAGAGACTCAAAAAAGCCCAGTGATTGTAGCCACACTTCGAACATGGAACCACTTGAGACACCTCTTCAGTCTGTTCGAGATGTCCACCATGGCCCCCATCTGCAAAAACCACAAGTTCACCCCATGCCTCCATCAAAAGGTGGAGACAGGATGAAGGGACTATAACAGTAACATTAGCGACCCCAGGGAAGCTAACGGACACGTTCCAGTTCCCAAAAGGGAAGGAACTAAGATATAACCAAGTCAAAAACCTCCTCCACAAAGAAACAATGACATTCCCCCAGATACCAGGACATTTGCTACGAGAAAGACTACTAACTGGGGGCGAGCTAGGAGACGGGAAATGGGCAGACATGTGCGGAGAAATGGAAGGAAGAGCTAGGCAGGGAGATAGGGGAAGGACTCTGGATCGAAGCACTGCGCAGGGTAAAATACACTTCCATATGTGCAGGGCTGAGCCTAACGCAACTAAAGGGGGTGCACAGGACACACGTAACCAGGACAAGAATGAACAGGTTCTCCCGGAGGTGGAGGACAAGTGTGAACAGTGCCAGGGAGGCCCGGCCAACCACACCCACATGATCTGGTCTTGCCAAAGACCAGTCGGGAACTGGACTTCCCTCTTTGAGGCCATGTTGTGTGGGCGAGGGTGGGGCGTTGTCCGCTGGTGGCGGTCTTTGGGGCATCAGAACAGCCAGAGCTTTTCTTGGGGGGAGGGGCTGATGCCTTGGCTTTGCTTCCCTGATTGCCCAACAAAGACTCCTGATTGGCGGGCGATCAGCAGCACCACCACCAAAGGCTGCAGGGTTCCATTGTCTCTCAGAGCAGATTGCTCCTCAGAAATTCAACCCATGACTTGTGTCCATTAAAATAAAAACTCAGCTCTTATTTAAAGTCCAATATCTCTGGATGTAATTTGGGGCAGGACTTTTCTGGCCATTCCTGCCGGTGGGATCGTCTTGGGGGTGAGGGGGCCAGAGGTGTTGGGTTCTCCAACGGAGGGACGGGCGAGCCACACAAAAATGGCGTAGACATTGGAGGCACAGGAGGATCCCACTAGGAGCCAATGGTGAATGCCGCGGGCTGGGGGGGGGGGGGGTAAAACATGCCGCGGAAGGGGTGGGAGTGAAAAACGGCCCTTGGTGCTTTTTCCTTCATTATTATGACACCGCAGACCCAGTCTGGCAGTCTCCACATGGCCTGTAAGAGTCAACCCAAAATGCAGATATCCCCATTCACGATGAAGCTTTTTGATCAAAGTAAATAAGGAGAAAGTGTTTTCCCTGGCAGAAGGATTGGTAACCCAAGGTTACATGTAATTACTAAAAGAACCAGAGATAACTTGAGAAGAATGGTCTTTTTACATAGTGAGCTGTGATCTGGAATACAGCACCAACAAAAGTGTTGGGAGCAGTTTCAGCAATAACTTTCAGAAAAGAAGTGGCTAAATACTGGAAAGGGAGAAAGGGAGACATGAGGAAAGGGCGTTCAGTCAGATTGTTTGGATAGTTTTCCCTGTGATGTTTTGTGCCATGCGAAATAAAATTCTTCTGTTTTACCCCTGCAATCTGAGGGGTTGGGTATACCTGCACATCTGTTTCCAAAAAGCGCTCGTCCCACTCCACTCTCAGTGTAACAACTTGTTTTCACATCATAATCCAGGCAAATAATTTACACTCACCAGGAGAAAAAAGCAGCCAAATTTTTTAATGAATTTTGCAACAAGGGTGAAAATCCTGGAACCCCACATAATGAAACAGTATTTAATTTATACCATTGTTATAAAGCAGTGGCCTTGATCAGAGGGTTAAAATTATAGCTGTTTCTGAGATAGGAACGGGACTAAATCATTCAGTCCTACCGTCTTACATCATTGACTTTGTGTTTGTGGAACCCATCTCTTCATTCACCTGAGGAAGGAGCAGTGCTCCGAAAGCTAGTGATTCAAAACAAACCTGTTGGACAATAATAAAGATTATAATTTAACCTTCAAAATCTTGGTATCATTCCAGTAAACCTTTGGTCCATCTATTCCAAGGTTCTTCTTCAGGTGTAATCTGAACACCATACTCCAGATGGAGACTGAGCGAGCTTGGTATTTATCCGAATTGTCAGTTCTGGATTTGTTCACCATCTCCTGCTGAGTTTTCAATGGAGTCAAAAATGGAACCCAGCCCAATCTCATTGAGTTTGGTTTTATTTTTTGATGATTATTTCAATCCCGCCCTGACTTAATTTGGGGCCATTGGAAATGTCAGAGAGTTTATACATTTTATCTACATTGTGAAGCAGTAATAGTCCCAACACTGCTCCACCTGACCTCTTGCCACGTCGACATAGCTGCGTTCAGAACTACCTCCTGTTATCCCTGGATTGGCCAATTTTCTATCCCCCTCAGAAGTTAGCCTCCTATTCTCATCTCATTGGAGATGATGTGCCGGTTAGGTGGATTGGCTATGCTAAATTGCCCTTAAGTGTCCAAAAAAGGTTAGGTGGGGTTACGGGAATAGGGGGGAGGTGTGGGGATAGGGTGGAGCTGTAGGCTTGGGTTGAATGCTCTTCTAAGGCTCTATGGGCCGAATGGCCCCCTTCTGCACTGTAAAATCTATGATCTTTACCTCTGAGCCTTGGTGTTAGAAACCTTACTAGACCTAACATAATCCCCATCCATAGGATGCCCTTTACCAGCAGGGGCTGACATCGAAGAACAAATGAAGATAAACTGGATTAGGCCCAATATCATTCTTACCCCATGCCTGGTCCCACTGAGGCAGACTGCCTGCTCATCTGACTGATGTAACTGTGCAGCCCAGCACTCAATGCACTACACACACACCATGGAGCCCAGGCACATGTGGCTAATACAATTTACAGCTAGACGGAGCCTCTTTAAAGCAGCCTTCCCTTTGTAAAAGAAGGTTCGCTCATGCAGTAGAATTTGCTGCTACTGTCTCAGGATGATTTGGCTGGAAGCCCAGCAAATGGAGTCAGAATGAAGAGGAGAGCTCCCAGGTTTCCTGGTATCGTGCTGGAGGCGTTAGCAATGGAGTTACTAAGGACATCTGGGCCCAAGGATCTGACAGGAGTGCCATAATAAGTTCAACAACCTCACAAGAGTCATCAAGGTCAATGAATACATCTTGAAAGTACATCTCTGACTCATCATACCAACAATTCTCATGTTGCATCACACTCCCATCATTCTCCATCAGTAATTTCCAGCAATCAGGACTCAGGTTAACATGGTTCATCAGAATAAATCCAATCTCCAACTATGTAAGGTATCTCTCACATCCCTGATCAAACAATGGACATTGAGCTATGCAATGTTGTTAATGTTGCCTTCTCCAGAGACATCAAAATGGAGAATCATGGTTGTATTTATGGCCACTGGCGTGCCGATCCCATCTTGCTGTACATCTACAGGTTATAGTGTTCTAATGGCTCAGAACAAGGCCATTTGGTCCATGCTGGGATTTTCTAGAGAGTCCTATTCCCAGCTCTATGCCAATATTTATAGATCCCTATTTGAGACACACATCATTGCCTCCAGTGCCCACACAATTTCCTTTTGCAATCATTAATTGTTTTCAAAAGGGCTGGGTGGGACAAACCTATCATTCCTGTTATGGGGCAAGGGCCAGGGGGGTGGCGATCCTGATTGGCAAGAGGACAATGTTTAGGGCGACAAAGACGGTTACGGACCCAGGGGGACGGTATGTCATGGTCAGCGGGGCCCTGGATGGGGCGCCGGTAGTTCTAGTTAACGTGTACGCGCCCAACTGGGACGACACGAGCTTCATCCAAAAGACCATGGCAGAAATCCCGGACATAGCGACGCACCGACTAATCATGGGGGGGGACTTCAACTGTGTACAGGACCCAACGACGGACAGATCAAACCACAGAACGGGGAAAACCTCAAACATGGCAAGGGAACTCAGTCACTATATGGAGCAGATGGGAGCAGTAGACCCCTGGAGATTCGCCCACCCGGGGGAGAAAGAATTCTCTTTCTTCTCCCCAGTACACAACGTATACACCAGAATTGACTTCTTTGTGGTGGGGAAAACGGTGCTTCCAGAGATAGACAAGGTGGAATACTCCGCAATTGTGATATCAGACCACGCTCCACACTACATGGATGTGCGGCTAGAGACGGGAAGGGCCCAGCGCCCCAAATGGAGGTTGGACGATGCCTTACTAGCTGACAAGGCCTTCAGCGAAAGGATAGCGCAGGCCATAGCGGAGTACACGGAGATCAACCAAAACGGGGAGGTCTCACCCTCCACGTTCTGGGAAGCGCTTAAGGCCGTACTAAGAGGGGAAATCATAGCCTACAAAGCGCAAAGAGATGGGGAGGAAAGGGTGGCTAGGCAGAAGCTGGTCGACTCCATACTGGAGGTAGACCATAAATACTCCGAGGCCCCGACTGTAGAACTCCTGGCGGAGAGAAAAGAATTACAAAGGAACTTTGACCTGCTCTCCACCAGGAAAGCAGTACACCAACTCCGCCAGGCACGCGGGGCCCTATACGAACACGGAGACAAAGCCAGCCGCCTGTTGGCCCACCAGCTGAGAAAGCAGGCAGCCAGCAGAGAAATTGCGCAAATCAGAGATACCAGAGGCACGTGGGAAACAGAACCAGAGAGGATTAACAAAACCTTCAAGGCCTTCTACCAAGAGCTGTACACCTCAGAGCCCCCAACGGGGAAGGCTGGGATGAACCGGTTTCTTGACGGACTGGACATACCAGTTGTGGAAGAGGGCAGAAAACGGGATCTGGAAGCACCACTAGCACTGGGAGAGATCATGGACAGCATTAGCTCCATGCAGGCGGGGAAGGCGCCGGGACCGGACGGATTCCCGGCAGACTTCTACAAAAAATTTGCGACAGCGCTGGCCCCGCACCTGCGGGAGATGTTCACAGACGCGCTAGCTAGGGGCACGTTGCCACCCACGTTAGCACAGGCCTCAATCTCGCTGATACCTAAGAAAGACAAAGACCCAACGGAATGTGGGTCATACAGACCCATATCTCTGCTGAATGCAGACGCCAAAATACTGGCCAAAATCCTAGCCAAAAGGCTAGAAGACTGTGTACCTGAGGTGGTCACAGAGGACCAGACGGGCTTTGTCAAAGGTAGACAGCTTACCGCGAACATCAGGCGCCTGCTGAACGTGATAATGACCCCCTCCGGGGAGAGAACACAAGAGGTGATCGTCTCCCTGGACGCAGAAAAGGCCTTCGACAGAGTCGAGTGGAAATACCTCATAGAGGTACTGGAGCGGTTCGGGCTTGGAACAGGGTTCACCGCTTGGGTAAAGCTCCTGTACAACGCTCCCATGGCGAGTGTACAGACCAACAATACCAACTCCCAATACTTCCAGCTGCACAGGGGCACCAGACAAGGATGCCCACTGTCCCCGCTGCTGTTCGCACTAGCAATCGAACCGCTAGCAATCGCGCTCAGGGCAGCAAAAAATTGGAGGGGGATCCGAAGGGGAGGTAAAGAGCACAGAGTCTCACTCTATGCGGATGATCTGCTCCTCTATATCTCGGACCCACAAAGCAGCATGGACGGAATCATCGCGCTCCTGAAAGAGTTTGGAGCCTTCTCGGGCTACAAACTCAACATGAGCAAAAGTGAGATCTTCCCAGTACACCCGCAAGGGGGGGGGGGGGGGGGGGGGGGGGGGCAGCACTAAAGGGGCTGCCGTTCAAACAAGCCCGACATAAATTCCGCTACCTGGGGATCCAAATAGCCCATGACTGGAAAGGGATCCACAAATGGAACCTCACCAGCCTGACGGAGGAAGTTAAAAAGGACCTGCAAAGATGGAACACACTCCCGCTCTCCCTCGAGGGGAGAGTTCAGACGATCAAAATGAACGTACTGCCCAGGTTCCTCTTCCTGTTTAGATCCATTCCGATCTACATCCCCAAGGCCTTTTTCAAAGCGCTGGACAAACTCATCATGGCGTTCGTATGGGGGGGTAAAAATGCTAGGATCCCAAAGAAGGTCTTACAAAAAACAAAAACCAGGGGAGGGTTAGCCCTCCCGAATCTACAATTCTACCACTGGGCAGCAACAGCCGAGCGAGTAAGGGGATGGATCCAGGAGCCAGAAGCTGAGTGGGTGCGTGCGGAGGAGGCCTCCTGCATGGGAACCTCCCTCCGGGCCCTCGCCACGGCAGCACACCCATCCCCACCCAAAAAACACTCCAGCAGCCCAGTGGTGACAGCCACCCTCCAATCCTGGAACCAACTGCGGCAGCAACTTGGCCTGACCAAAATGTCGAACAGGGCTCCCATCTGCAACAACCATAGGTTCAAACCAGCACTGACCGACGCCACCTTCAAAAGGTGGAGGCAGGACGGGGGGACACTGACAGTCAGGGACCTATACACGGACGACAGGATCGCAACACTGGACGAACTGACAGAGAAATTTCAGCTAGCTGGGGGGAACGAGCTACGGTACCTGCAGCTCAAAAACTTCCTACGAAAGGAGACAAGGACGTACCCACAACCGCCACGACAGACACTACTGGAAGACCTACTGGACGCAAGTATCCTAGAGAAAGGGAACTGTAGTGACATGTATGACCGACTGGTAGATAGGGACGACACCGTACTGGACGCAACAAGGAGGAAATGGGAGGACGACCTGGGGATGGAGATAGGGTGGGGACTCTGGAGCGAAGCACTGCATAGGGTCAACTCCACCTCCACGTGCGCAAGGCTCAGCCTGACGCAACTAAAAGTGGTACATAGAGCCCACTTAACAAGAACCCGTATGAGTAGGTTCTTCCCGGAGGTGGAGGACAGATGTGAACGGGGCCAAAGAGGCCCGGCCAACCACGCCCACATGTTCTGGTCTTGCCCCAGACTCGTGGAGTACTGGACAGCCTTCTTCGAGGTTATGTCCAAAGTGGTGGGAGTGAGGGTGGAGCCATGCCCGATAGTGGCGGTCTTCGGGGTTTCAGAACAGCCAGATCTATTCCTGGGGAGGAGGGCGGACGCCCTTGCCTTTGCCTCCCTGATCGCCCGCCGTAGAATCCTGTTTGGCTGGCGGTCAGCAGCACCGCCCAGAGCTGCGGACTGGCTGTCCGACCTCTCGGAATCTCTCCAAATGGAGAAAATCAAATTTGCCATCCGAGGGTCGGACGACGGCTTCCACAGAACGTGGGAGCCATTCATGCAACTGTTCCGGGACCTATTTGTGGCCAATGTACAAGAGGAAGAATAGTCGGGGGAAGGTAGCGGGAGGGGGGGGGGGCTACAGGTTCGTTACGGGGGTTCGATGGCTAGCTAAGGCCCAAAACCAAACTAAATAAACATGTTGGGGGGGGGGGGGGGGGCGCAGTTACTACTACGAAGATGCTTACCTGTAAATATGTATGTTAATTTTTGCGTGTTTGTTTTTTTTTCTCTCCTAACAATTTGTAATTTGTTCAATATAAAATATGAAAACTGAATAAAAACATTTATAAAAAAAAAAATTAATTGTTTTCACTTTCACCCCTCTTCTGAGCACAGTAAGAAGTCTTACACCAGGTTAAAGTCCAACAGGTTTGTTTCAACTCACTAGCTTTCAGAGCACTGCTCCTTCCTCAGGTGAATGGTCCAACGCCGGCATCTCCACATCATCCCTCTTCTGGGCAACAAATTCTCAGCCATTACCACTTGCTGTGTAAAAAGGTTCTTTCTCACACCCTCCCCGTATTTCTTGCCCCAAATTGAATTCTGTGCCCGCCACTAATCCTTGTATCTTCATGAGAACAACTTTTCTTTATCTGAACACTCTTCTTGCAGACATCTATCAAATCCCCCCTCAATCTCCTTTGTTGCCAGGAGAACAGCACCAGCTTCTCTAACCTTTATTTATTTAATTTTTTTTACAATGTGTCACAAGGTTAATATTCACTACCCTTGAGAAGGTGGTGGTGAGCTGCCTTCCTGAAGTGCTGCAGTCCTTAGTGATGTAGGTACATCCACTATAGTACAGGCAGCACGGTAGCATAAGTGATTAGCATTGTGGCTTCACAGCACCAGGGTCCCAGGTTCGATTCCCCGCTGGGTCACTGTCTGTGCAGAGTCTGCATGTTCTCCCTTTGTCTGCGTGGGTTTCCTCCCACAGTCCAAAGACGTGCAGGTTAGGTGGATTGGCCATGATAAACTGCCCTTAGTGACCAAAAGAAGGTTAGGAGGATTTATTGGGTTACGGGGATAGGGTGGAAGTGAGGGCTTAAGTGGGTCGGTGCAGACTCGATGGGCCAAATGGTCTCCTTCTGCACTGTATGTTCTATACTATTAGGGAGAGAGTTTCAGGATTTTGACCCAGCGACAGTGCAGGAACGGCATTATATTTCCAAGTCAGATGGTCTCTGGCTTGGAGGGGAACCTGGAGGTGGTGGTGTTCCCATGTGTCTACTGTCCTTGTTCTTCTATGTGGCAGAGGTCATGGGTTTAGAGGTGTTGGATGAGATGCCAATCAAGCAGGGCTGCTTTGTCCTGGATGGTATCAAGCTTGTTGAGTGTTGTTGGAGTTGCACTCATCCAGGCACGTGGGGAGTGTCCCATCCCACTCCTGACTTGTACCTTGTAGTTGATGGACAGGGTTTGGGGAGTCAGGAGGTGAGTTACTTGCTGCAGGATTCCTCACCTCTGACCAACTCTTGTAGCACAGTATCTATATGGCTAGTCAGGTTCAGTTTCTGATCAATGGTAACCCAGAGGATGTTGATTGTAGGGGATTCAATGATGGTCATGCCATTGAATGTCATGGGGAGATATACAAATTATTTTGTTGAGATGCCTTTGAGATGATCGCAGAAACTTGCAACTAAAATCATCATTCCTGGAAGTATGCTGGTGAATCTGCTCTGCACCCTCTCAAGAAACCTCACAACTTCCTAAAGTGGCCAGAACTCACCACAACACTACAGATGGGGCCCAACTGGAGTTTCAGATTCCAATCAACTTTCCTGTTTTTGTACCCAGAGCCTCTGTTTATGAAGCCCAAGATTCCACATGCTTTGCTACCCATTCTCTCAATGCGTCCTGTCACTATTAAAGATGGATGCAGGTGTACACCAGGTTCCTCTATTCCTGCACACTCTTTAGAACTGTGCCATTAAGTCGATGTTACCTCTCCCCATCCCTTCAGCCAAAATACATCACCTCACACTTCTCTGTATTAAATTCTGTCACTCGCCGGCCCGTTCTGCCATTGTCCTCACTGTTTGTCACAACTCCAATTTTGGTATTAGCAGCAAATTGTGAAAATATACTCGGTATTCCAAGATCCAGGTCATTGATATATTTCAGCAAAAGCAGTGATCCCTGCATTGATCCCTAGGGGACACCGCTGTTTACCATTCTCCAGCCTGAGAAACATCCATTCCCCAGAACGCACCGTTTCCTGTCTTTAAGCCATTTCTAAATCTAAACTGACACGGACCCTTTATTCCATTAGCCTGTTTTGTTAACCAGACTTTCATGTAGTACTTTATCAAACGCTTTCTTAAAATCCATACAGAAAACATTCACCACATTCCTTCATCAACCTTCTGTTACTTCATCAAAAAGTTCAATTTGATTAATCAAATATTATCTGCCGCTTACAAATTCATGCCGGCTCTCCCTTAGCTTCTCAAACCTCACAAAGTGCCTGTTAATTTTTTCCTGATTATTGTTTATAAAACTGCACCAACCCCTAAGGGTAAACTGATGATGACAATACTGGCGTGCCATATGGCAATGGGAATATGACAATGGGTGTCCTCACCAAACACCCACAAATCTGTCTGCCTGCCCCCTACCCTCCCTTCCAGCTGGGCTTACTGGATAGTGCTGTGGGGGGGGGGGGGGAGCGCTGAATTATTCTTGCTTGTTGTGACTGAGGGCTGTCTGACAAATTTCAGAGCACCTGCTATTAATAACCCAGACCAGCTAGCTTTGCTGAGCATTTGCACACCATTTAGCCACAAAGCCAATCGGAAGCTCGGATAATAATTTCTAGAAAGTGTCCTTATTCATTAGTAAAATATGAATTGTACAGATTCAGCTCTTGCTGTCCTCTTTGAATTTTCTCAGAAGTGTGCTATTGAGAGTGCAAAATTCAAGTTTAAAAATAAATCACGGTAAACATTTCGATGCTGCTTGACATATCGAGCACAACTGAGTGAGACTGCTGATTAAACTTTTAAGTATTGTTAGGAAAACCATACTTCACAATTATAGATGCTTCAGGAGGGATAGAGAGGGAGGTAAAAGGGGTGGAGGAATTGCATTACTAGTCAGAGATGATATCACAGCTGTGATTAAGGAGGGCACGATGGAGGATGCACTGAGGAAATATGGGTAGAGCTAAGAAATAGGAAGGGTGCAGTAACATTGTTGGGACTTTACTACAGGCCTCCCACAAGCGAGTGTGAAGTAGAGGTACAAATATGTAAACAGATTATAGAAAAATATAGGAGCAATAGGGTGGTTGTGATGGGAGATTTTAACTTCCCCAACATTGAATGGGACTCATGTAGTATTGGAGGCGTAGATGGAGCAGAATTTGTAAGGAGCATCCAGGAGAGTTTTTTTTAGAGCAGTATGTAAATAGTCCAACTTGGGAAGGGGCTGTACTGGACCCGGTATGGGGGAATTATCCCGGCCAGGTAGTTGAAGTTTCAGTCAGTGATTACTTTGGGAATAGCGATCACAATTCCGTAAGTTTTAGAATACTCATGGACAAAGACGAGAGTGGTCCTAAAGGAAGAGTGCTAAATTGGGGAAAGGCCAAGTATAACAAAATTCGGCAGGAGCTAGGGAATGTGGATTGGGAGCAGCTGTTTAAGGGTAAATCCACATTTGAAATGTGGGAGTCTTTTAAGGAAAGGTTGATTAGAGTGCAGGACAGACATGTCCCTCTGAAAATGAGGGATAGAAATGGCAAGATTAGGGAACCATGGATGACGGGTGGAATTGTGAGACTAGCTAAGGTGAAAAAGGAAGCATACATAAGATCGAGGCGACTTAAAACTGATGAAGCTTTGGAGGAATATCGGGAAAGTAAGACAAATCTCAAACACACAATAAAGAGGGCTAAAAGGGGTCATGAAATATCTTTGGCTAACAGGGTTAAGGAAAATCCCAAAGCCTTCGTATATAAGGAGCAAGAGGGTAACTAGAGAAAGGATTGGCCCACTCAAAGACAAAAGAGGGAATTTATGCGTGGAGTCAGAGGAAATGGGTGAGTTTCTTAATGAGTACTTTGCATCGGTATTCACCAAGGAGAGGGACATGATGGATGTTGAGGCTAGGAATGGATGTTTAAATACTCTAAGTCAAGTCGGCATAAGGAAGGGGGAAGTTGTGGTTATTCTAAAAGGCATTAAGGTGGACAAGTCCCCAGGTCCGGATGGGATCTATCCCAGGTTACTGAGGGAAGCGAGGGACGAAATAGTTGGGGCCTTAACAGATATCTTTTCAGTATCCTTGAGCACGGATGAGGTCCCGGAGGACTGGAGAATTGCTAATGTTGTCCCTTTGTTTAAGAAGGGTAGCAGGGATAATCCAGGGAATTATAGACCTGTGATCTTGACATCAGTGGTAGGCAAACTGTTGGAGAAGATACTGAGGGATAGGATCTATACATATTTGGAAGAAAATAGACTTATCAGTGATAGGCAGCATGGTTTTGTGCAGGGAAGGTCATGTCTTACAAACCTAATAGAATTCTTTAAGGAAGTGACAAAGTTAATTGATGAGGGAAGGGCTGTAGATGTCATATACATGGACTTCAGTAAGGCGTTTGATAAAGTTTCCCATGGCAGGTTGATGGAAAAAGTGAAGTCGTATGGGGTTCAGGGTGTACTAGCTAGATGGATAAAGAACTGGCTGGGCAACAGGAGACTGAGAGTAGTGGTGGAAGGGAGTGTCTCAAAATGGAGAAAGGTGACTAGTGGTGTTCCACAGGGATCCGTGCTCGGACCACTGTTGTTTGTAATATACATAAATGATCTAGACGAAGGTATAGGTGGTCTGATTAGCAAGTTTTCAGATGATACTAAGATTGGTGGAGTTGCAGATAGCGAGGAGGATACAGAGAATACAGCAAAATATAGATAGATTGGAGAGTTGGGCAGAGAAATGGCAGATGGAGTTCAATCCAGGAAAATGCGAGGTGATGCATTTTGGAAGATCTAATTGAAGAGCAGACTATATGGTCAATGGAAGGGTCCTGGGGGAAATTGATGTACAGAGAGATCTGGGAGTTGAGGTCCATTGTACCCTGAAGGTGGCAACGCAGGTCGATAGAGTGGTCAAGAAGGCATACAGCATGCTTGCCTTCATCGGACGGGGTATTGAGTACAAGAGTCGGCAGGTCATGTTACAGTTGTATAGGACTTTGGTTAGGCCACATTTGGAATACTGCATGCAGTTCTGGTCGCCACATTACCAGAAGGATGTGGATGCTTTAGAGAGGGTGCAGAGGAGGTTCACCAGGATGTTGCCTGGTATGGAGGGTGCTAGCTATGAAGAAACGTTTAGTAATTTAAGATTGTTTTCGTTGGAAAGACGGAGGTTGAGGGGGGACCCTGATTGAGGTCTACAAAATTATGAGAGGTATGGACAGGGTGGATAGCAACAAGCTTTTTCCAAGAGTGGGGGTGTCAATTACAAGGGGTCACGATTTCAAGGTGAGAGGGGGAAAGTTTAAGGGAGATGTGCGTGGAAAGTTTTTTACGCAGAAGGTGGTGGGTGCCTGGAATGCTTTGCCAGCGGAGGTGGTAGAGGCGGGCACGATAGCATGATTTAAGATGCATCTGGACAGATAAATGAACGGGCGGGGAACAGAGGGAAGTAGATCCTTGGAAAATAGGCGACAGGTTTAGATAAAGGATCTGGATCGGCGCAGGCTGGGAGGGCCTTTGTTCTTTGTTCAATTGGTTTTCCTTTTAAAATTTGGTAGGACGTTGCTTTATTTGGACCCTTATTTTAACAAAAGGATCATAAGTTCACCTTTGGACTGGGAGCAACAATTCATTTTCAAAAGAATCACCTATCCAGCATGATAGTTGATGGGAAGAACTGATTGTTTTGAGGTGCGATCACTTTAGCTAATTGGAGGGGAGGGGGGTGGAATTGAAAAAAGGCAACAGCTAGTGACTTACTGGAAATCACATGACAGACCAGCTTTATGTTTTGAACCTGTTGCTTTTGAACTCAGTCTTTGTGGAATAAGCTAAGAAGGAAGCTGCTATGATTGACTCTCTATCTCCCCGCCTTTCCTGAAGTTGTGTGTGGTTATCAACTTGTAGCCAGAGAATCCTCAATTGAGTGTAACTTGTGTTCATTTGGATACCTGACAAGCCGAGAAGAGAAGAAATGATCCACTTCTCCTCTAAGCTGTGAAGAATGTGGGGATTTCAGATATACTGTATTATGGGTGGCACAGTGGTTAGCAGGGTCCCAGGTTCGAATCCCACTTGGGTCACTGTCTGTGCGGAGACTGCACGTTCACACTGTGTCTGTATGGGTCTCCTCTGGGTGCTCCGCCTCCTACCACAAGTCCTGAAAGACATGCTGTTAGGTGAATTGGACATTCTGAATTCTCTCTCTGTGTACCCAAACAGGCGCCGGAGTGTGGCGACTAGGGGATTTTCACAGTAACTTCATCGCAGTGTTAATGTAAGCCTACTTGTGACAAAAAAGATTATGATAGGTATTGTGATGATAGGTAGACTATCATCTGTATATAATATGAGTAGTTCATCATCACTTAAAATACTATGATCTGCATGTGCCTCACATGTTATCTGGCTTACTGTTGTAGTTCTACCATCCGACCAGCAGGTGGGGCCAGTATGGAGTCCCAGGACCCGGGATGCACCATGTGTTCCTTCAGAAAGTGTTTTTAAGGAGTTGATAGCAGTCGCATATTAGAGCAACTCTGTTGTATCTTAGTGTAAGTTAGTGTTAGACATTTATTTCCAACTGTATTCATCTTCGACATTTTAGCTATTTGTTAATGTAGAGTTAGTAATAAATAGCTTTGTTTATAAAACAAAGTCTAAAGTTTTTCGTTCACATCAGCCCAATCAAAGAATATTACAGATGTATGATGTAGTAAGGGTTAAAAGTCAGGTTAGAGTGTGTTTGACTGCTGCAGCAGTGTTTTAAAGAATCCTGGTTTCAAAGGTTGGAAACCAGGGTCCACTTAAGAGTGTGTAAAAAGTTTGGGCTTTTTGGATTAAAGAGCGGGGGTAGGGGAAGGTCCCTGTGGAGTTCATTAGGTTTCAGCTTGGTGAGAAAGAGCCAAGGTATCAGGCATTTTGCAGAAAAGCAGAGTTCAGTTGGGAGTTAGATGGAGCTGTGAGTAGAAGTCAAGATTTTCGTCCTATTGCAGTTTAGTTAAATGATATGTCTGTAGACAAATTAGCACAGTGGCTGGAAAGGGGATCTGAAACAAGTTGCAAAGCTTCTTCTGAAGAAATACAGCCAGAGTTTCTGCATGGTTCTGACAGGAGTCAGATCTTTTCTTTAAAGCAGTATCAAGGCAGGGCGGCACAATAGTTAGCACTGCAGCCTCACAGCGCCAGGGATCCGGGTTCAATTCCAGCCTTAGGTGACAGTGTGGAGTTTGCACTTTTTCCTGTGTCTGCATGGGTTTCCTCCGGGTGCTCCGATTTCCTCCCACAGTCCAAAGATGTGCAGATCAGGTGGGGTTATGGGGTTGCGGAGATAGGGCAGGGGTGTGGGCCTGGATGGTGTGCTCTTTCAGAGGGTTAGTGAAGAGTCGATGGGCCGAATGGCCTCACTCTGCACTGTCGGAATTCTATAGCTCTAAAAAGATCAGACTGTAGTTACTGGGAATTTCCTGACATCCTTTCTTGAATAAGGTGTCACATTTACTTTTTTTACAATTCTCTGGTATTTCCAACATATCTCAGGAAGATTAGAAGATTATGGAAAACCCTTCTGCTAGCTACTGCCACACCCATTAACATCCTGGGATACAAGTCTATCTGGACCATCTGTCAATGTCAAGAACAGTCCATTATATCCTGCCTATTAATTTCCACTCCATTACCTCTCCCATCTCTAATGCTACCAGTATTTTGTGAGCATCCTATTACTTAGTAAACACGGATACAAAGTATTCACCCAGGTTTTTCAGGTTTGAACTGCAACTCTATAACATATCATGCTCTTTGTCCCCACAAGGCTACACCATCTCTTTTTACTACCAACCTACTATTTCCATGGTGGTAGAAGATTTCAGATTACCTTTTAACTGCCCATGCTATTTTCACATTTTATCTTTGCCAGTTTTGCTTTCTTCTTCATGTTCCTTCTCAACATATTGCATCTGGCCTGGTTCTCACTTGAAGAATTCACCTGACATGCACCATAAAATGAGACCATAAGACATAGGAGCAGAATTAGGCCATTCGGCCCATCGAGTCTGCTCCGCCATTCAATCATTGCTGCTATTTTCTCATCCCCATTCTCCTGCCGTCTTCCCAAATCCCCTGATCTCCTAATTAATCAAGAACCTATCTATCTCTGTCTTAAAGACACTCAGTGATTTGGCCACCCAGCCTTCTGCAGCAAAGAGGTCCACAGATTCACCACCCTCTGGCTTTCAGGGTGCTGGGTGGGGTGTTTACAGGGTGCTGGGTGGGGTGTTAACAGGGTGCTGGGTGGGGTGTGTACAGGGTGCAGGGTGGGGTGTTTACAGGGTGCAGGGTGGGGTGTTTACAGTGTGCTGGGTGTTTACAGGGTGCTGGGTGGGGTGTTTAGAGGGTGCTGGGTGGGGAGTTTACAGGGTGCTGGGTGGGGTGTTTACAGGGTGCTGGGTGGGGTGTTTACAGGGTGCTGGGTGGGGTGTTTACAGGGTGCTGGGTGGGGTGTTTACAGGGTGCTGGGTGGGGTGTTTACAGGGTGCTGGTGCGGTGTTTACAGGGTGCTGGGTGGGGTGTTTACAGGGTGCAGGGTGGGGTATTTACAGGGTGCTGGGTGGGGTGTTTACAGGGTGCTGGGTGGGTGTTTACAGGGTGCTGGGTGGGGAGTTTACAGGGCGCTGGGTGGGGTGTTTACAGGGTGCTGGGTGGGGTGTTTACAGGGTGCTGGGTGTTTACAGGGTGCTGGGTGGGGTGTTTACAGGGTGCTGGGTGGGGTGTTTACAGGGTGCTGGGTGAGGTGTTTACAGAGTGCTGGGTGTTTACAGGGTGCTGGGTGGGGTGTTTACAGGGTGCTGGGTGGGGTGTTTACAGGGTGCTGGGTGGGGTGTTTACAGGGTGCTGGGTGGGGTGTTTACAGGGTGCTGGGTGGGGCGTTTACAGGGTGCTGGGTGTTTACAGGGTGCTGGGTGGGGTGTTTACAGGGTGCTGGGTGGGGTGTTTACAGGGTTCTGGGTGGGGTGTTTACAGGGTGCTGGGTGGGGTGTTTACAGGGTGCTGGGTGGGGTGTTTACAGGGTGCTGGGTGAGGTGTTTACAGGGTGCTGGGTGTTTACAGGGTGCTGGGTGAGGTGTTTACAGGGTGCTGGGTGGGGTGTTTACAGGGTGCTGGGTGTATACAGGGTGCAGGGTGGGGTGTTTTCAGGGTGCTGGGTGTTTACAGGGTGCTGGGTGGGGTGTTTACCGGGTGCTGGGTGGGGTGTTTACAGGGTGCTGGGTGGGGTGTTTACAGGTGCTGGGTGGGGTGTTTACAGGGTGCTGGGTGGGGTGTTTACAGGGTGCTGGGTGGCGTGTTTACAGGGTGCTGGGTGGGGTGTTTACAGGGTGCTGCGTGGGGTGTTTACAGGGTGCTGCGTGGGGTGTTTACAGGGTGCTGGGTGGGGTGTTTACAGGGTGCTGGGTGGGGAGTATACAGGGTGCTGGGTGGGGTGGTTACAGGGTGCTGGGTGGGGTGTTTACAGGGTGCTGGGTGGGGTGTTTACAGGGTGCTGGGTGTTTACAGGGTGCTGGGTGGGGTGTTTACAGGGTGCTGGGTGGGGTTTTTACAGGGTGCTGGGTGTTTACAGGGTGCTGGGTGGGGTGTTTAAAGGGTGCTGGGTGTTTACAGGATGCTGGGTGGGGTGTTTACAGGGTGCTGGGTGGGGTGTTTACAGGGTGCTGGGTGGGGTG
The DNA here is from genome assembly GCF_902713615.1 of Scyliorhinus canicula. Taxonomy (NCBI): domain Eukaryota; kingdom Metazoa; phylum Chordata; class Chondrichthyes; order Carcharhiniformes; family Scyliorhinidae; genus Scyliorhinus; species Scyliorhinus canicula. Next base: position 76,941,926 of record NC_052163.1, on the reverse strand, counting down.
TTTACAGGGTGCTGGGTGGGGTGTTTACAGGGTGCCGGGGTGGGGTGTATACAGGGTGCCGGGTGGGGTGTTTACAGGGTGCTGGGTGGGGTGTTTACAGGGTGCAGGGTGGGGTGTTTACAGGGTGCTGGGTGGGGTGTTTACAGGGTGCTGGGTGGGGTGTTTACAGGGTGCTGGGTGTTTACAGGGTGCTGGGTGGGGTGTTTACAGGGTGCTGAGTAGGGTGTTTACACGGTGCTGGGTGGGGTGTTTACAGGGTGCTGGGTGGGGTGCTTACAGGGTGCTGGGTGGGGTGTTTACAGGGTGCTGGGTGGGGTGTTTACAGGGTGCTGGGTGGGGTGTTTACAGGGTGCTGGGTGGGGTGTTTACAGGGTGCTGGGTGGGGTGTATACAGGGTGCTGGGTGGGGTGTATACAGGGTGCTGGGTGGGGTGTTTACAGGGTGCTGGGTGGGGTGTTTACAGGGTGCTGGGTGGGGTGTTTACAGGGTGCTGGGTGTTTACAGGGTGCTGGGTGGGGTGTTTACAGGGTTCTGGGTGGGGTGTTTACAGGGTGCTGGGTGGGGTGTTTACAGGGTGCTGGGTGGGGTGTTTACAGGGTGCTGGGTGTTTACAGGGTGCTGGTGGGTGTTTACAGGGTGCTGGGTGGGGTGTTACAGGGTGCTGGGTGGGGTGTTTACAGGGTGCTGGGTGTTTACAGGGTGCTGGGTGGGTGTTTCCAGGGTGCTGGGTGTTTACAGGGTGCTGGGTGGGGTGTTTACAGGGTGCTGGGTGGGTGTTTACAGGGTGCTGGGGTGGGGGTGTTACAGGGTGCTGGGTGGGGTGTTTACAGGGTGCTGGGTGGGGTGTTTACAGGGTGCTGGGTGGGGTGTTTACAGGGT
>NC_052163.1:75396794-75432902 GCF_902713615.1 Scyliorhinus canicula | reverse complement strand
TCTCTCTCTCTCTCTCTCTCTCTCTGTCTCTGTCTCTCTGTCTTTGTTTCTGTCTCTCTGTCTCTGTCTCTGTCTTTCTCTCTCTCTCTCTGTCTCTGTCTCTGTCTTTCTCTCTCTCTCTCTCTGTCTCTGCCTCTGTCTCTCTCTGCCTCTGTCTCTCTCTCTATCTCCCTCTCTCTCTCTCTCTCTCTCTGTCTCCCTCTCTGTCTCTCTCTCTCTGTCTGTCCCTCCCCCCTCCCCTAATCACATTTCCAACAACATAGTAAACGCTGGTGCAATCAAGAAATTGATCTTCGAATCTCCCCAGTCCATGCTTCTTTACAAAAGTAATTTCCCGCCTCAGCTGCGTCAAAATAGTCATCCCTCCCTCCAAAAATTGCCCAGAGGCGAACCAGGTACTCCGCCCGAAAACGCATTCTGTTACTGTAGCGCGTGGCCTTGGTGAACCCAGCTAACCTTTGTGTCAGTTCTGCCCCAATGTCCTGATAAATTCTGATGGGATGGCCCTCCCATCTGCACTCGAGTGTCTTTCGCCCATCTCAGAACCCGTTCCTTGTCCAAGTGCTGATGGAATCGGACAATAATCGCCTGTGGTGGCTCTCTAGTCCTGGGCTTCTGTCCCAACGATTGGTGGGTCCGGTCCTGTTCTGGAGGGTTTACGAAACTCCCCACCCCCGCCACCAACTTGCCAAACATGTTCACATAACCTGTAGCATTTGTACCTTCTACGCCCCCCAGCAGATCTACAATTCTCAAATTCTGGCGCCTAGACTAATTCTCCAGGCCATCGACCTTGGCTGTCAGTACTTTCTGTCGATCCACCAACAGCACCACCTCCGTCTCCAAAGAGGCAATCAGATCACTGTGATTTGCAAGCATCTCCTCTGCCTTCTTAATCATTGTGCTCTTGCCTCCTGCTGCTGCTCCACCCTGTCTAAAGTTACACAAATGAGCACCTTTGGCAGGTCCTCAGACCACTTGTTGCTGTTTTCTGAACTTCCCCGTTAGGAAGTCCACCAACTTCTCAGTTGACCACTGTGGGGCAACGATGCCAGAGATGTCCAACATTTTTTCCACCTCTGAGACCCGAGGGACTTCTGAGTGAGACGAGGACCCTTCGTTCGACTTATTCCTCATGTTATAACTTCCAAACATCACACACTGGAGGGGGACTGAAACTTGAACTACAGCACTTTTCTTCCCAAAAGACATCCTTTAACAGGGCAAAAAGGACCAAAAACCAAATTCCCAAGCAGGAACCGCCTTGTGTGCGCCTGTACACCTCCTAGCCGGCACCAGAAGTCTCCAGCATTTATCTTGTGAAGCCTCGTCAAAATCTTATGTTTCAAACGATCACATCAATTTCCAGTGAGAATAGGCTCAAGCTATTCAACATTCACTCAAGACATAGAAACATACATAGAAAATAGAAGCAGAAAGCCATTCAGCTCCCCGGGCCTGCTCCGCCATTCATTTTGATTATAGCTGATCATCAAGTTCAAAGATCCCTGGAGCCCTTTAGCCCCAAGAGCTTTATCTAATTCCTTCTTGAAATTACACGACATTTCCGCCTCAACCACGCTTTGTGGTAGTGAATTCCACAAATTCACACTCCCACTCCCTGGGTGAAGGAATTTCTCTTTGCCTCAGTCCTAAAAGGTTGACTCTTCTGGTCAAACTATGACCCTGAGTTCTGGATTCCCTCTCCATTCTTTCTGAATCTACCCTGTCCAATCGCGTTAGAATTTTAAAAGTTTCTGTGGAATCCCCTCACACTTCTAAACTCCAATGAATATAATCCTATGAATATAATCCTAACTGACTTAGTCTCTCCTCATGACATCCTGCCATTCCAGGAATCAACCTGGGAAATGTTTGCTGCACTCCCTCCATAGCAAGAATATCCTTCCTCCGATGAGGACACCAAAACTGTGCACAATACTCCAGGTATTGCCTCAACAATGCCCTACACAATTGCAGTAAAACATCCCTTTTCTTGTACTCAATCCTCTGGTTATGAAAACCAACATACCATTTGTCTTTATTGTCTGCTATACCTGCGCACTTACTTTCAGGAACTGATGCACGAGGACACCAAGGTCTTGCTGAGTATCCACCTCTCTCAATTGGCACCTGCTCAAATAATCTGCCTTCCTATTTTTGCTACCAAAGTGGATAACCTCACATTTATCCACATTATGCTGCATCTGCCATGCATATGTCCACTCACAGCCTGTCCAAATCCTGCTGAATCATCTCTGCATCCTCCAGGTTCTTTACTCAGAGAGTGGTTAGGGTGTGGAATGGACTCCCTGCTGTGATAGTGGAGTCGGACACTTTAGGAACTTTCAAGCGGTTATTGGATAGGCACATGGAGCACACCAGAATGACAGGGAGTGGGATAGCTTGATCTTGGTTTCGGGCAAAGCTCGGCACCACATCGAGGGCCGGAGGGCCTGTTCTGTGCTGTACTGTTCTATGTTCTATAGTAATCTGCTATGTGAGACTTTGTTGAAAGCCTTCTGAAAGTCTAAATAAATCACATCCAACGGATCTCCCTGTTCAACTCTACTTGCCACATCTTCAAAGAATTGCAGTAGATTTGTCAAGCATGATTTCTCTTTTTTAAATTTATGCTGACTTTGTCTGATTATAAGACTCACTGGTCTATAGTTCTGTTTTTTCTCTACCTCCTTTTTTGAATAGCACCTTGAACAATACCTTCATCTCCGGAATCGGCCCAGTGCACTTTCTTTGAAGTATGCCTGTTGCAAATAAATCCGACCTTAAGTAAGGAGACTAAAACTGTACACAGTACTACTCGAGATGTGGTCTCATCAGTGCCATTTATAATTGTAACAAGATGTCCTACTTTCCTGCCATCTCCCTTGCAAGAAAGGCCAACATTCCGTTTGCCTTCAGATTACTTACTGTACTTGCATGCAAACTCTTTGTGATTCATTTACAAGGCCACACAGATTTTTTTGTACTGCAACATTCTGCAGTCTAGAGGAGTATAAGGAAAGTAGGAAGGTACTTAAGTGGGAAATTAGGAGGGCTAGGTGGGGTCATGAAAAGTTGTTGGCAAGTAGGATTAAGGTGAATCCCAAAGCTTTTTATTCATATGTAAAAAGCAAGAGGGTGGGCAGGGAAAGGATTGGACCACTTAAGGACAGTGGGGGGAATCTATGTGTTGAGCCAGAGGAAATGGGTGAGACACTAATTGAGTACTTTGCATTTGTGTTCATCAAAGAAAAGGACTTTATGGAAGATGATTCTTGGGTAGGGCGTGTGGACAGTCTGGGCCATGTTGACATCAAAACAGAGGAGGTATTCGGTGTTTTAAAAGACATTTAAGGTAGATCAGTCTCCTGGGCTGGATGGGATTTACCCCAGAATACAGAGGGAAGCAGGGGTGGAAATTGCTGGAGCCTTGACTGACATCTTTGTATCCTCATTGGCTATAGGTGAGATCCCAGAGGACTGGAGAATAGCTAATGTACCGCTGTGTAAGAAAGGTAGCAGGGATAATTCAGGAAACTGGGCCGGTGAGCCTCACGTCGGTAATAGATAAATTATTGAAGAGAATTCTCAGGGAAACAAATGGACTCATCAGCGATAGACAGCATGGTTTTGTGAAAGGGGTGGTCGTGCATCTCTAACTTAATCAAGTTTTTTGAGGAGGTGACAAAGATGATTGATATGGGGAGGGCACTGGATGTTGTTTACATGGACTTCAGTGAAGCCTTTGACAAGGTGCCTCATGGCAGACTGGTACAAAAGGTGAAGTCACACGGGATCAGAGGTGAGGTGGGAAGATGGATACAGAACTGGCTCAGTCACAGAAGGCAGTAGAAGGGTGTTTTTCAGAATGGAAGGTTGTGACTAGTGGTGTGCCACAGGGCTCTGTTGTTTGTAGTATACATAAACGATTTGGAGGAAAATGTAACTGGTCTGATTAGTAAGTTTGCAGATGACATCAAGGTTGGTGGAGTGGCAGATAGTGTTAAGGATTGTCGGAGGACACAGTAGAACATCGATAGGTTGGGGACTTGGGCAGAGAAATGGAAAATGGAGTTTAATCCAGACAAATGTGAGGTAATGCATTTTAGTAGGTCTATCATAGAGAGAAAATATACTGTAAATGGCAAAACTCTTAGGAATATAGGAAGTCAGAGAGATCTGGGTGTGCAAGTCTTTGAAAGTGGCAACATAAGTGGACAAGGTAGTCAAGAAAGCATACGGAATGCTTGCCTTCATTGGAAGGGGATTGAATATAAAAACTGGCAAGTCATGCTACAGTTGTATAGAACCATGGCAAGGTTGCACTTGGAATATTGCATACAATTCTAGTCGCCACACTCTCGGAAGGATGTGGCGGCTTTGGAGAGGGTGCAGAGGAGGTTTACCAGGATGTTGCCAGGTCTGGAGGGTGTTAGCTATGCGGAGAGGCTGAATAGACTTGGACTATTTTCATTAGAATGATGGAGGTTGAGGGGTAACCTGATAGAGATCTACAAGATTGAGGGGCATGGATAGAGTGGATGGACAGGCACTCTTTCCCATGGTGGATGGGTCAGTCACCAAGGGAACATAGGTTTAAGGCCCGTGGGACAAAGTTTAGAGGAGATGTGCAAGGCAGTTTTTTTTAACACAGGGTGGTGAGTGCCTGGAACGCTATGCCAGGGGAGGTTGTGGAAGCAGATACATTAACGGTGTTCAAAAGGCATCCTGACAAACACGTGGATAGGATAGATATAGAGGGACACGGCACAAGGAAGTGCTGAGGGTTTTGGCCAAGGTTGGTATCATGACCGGTACAGGCTTGGAGGGCCAAAGGGCCTGTTCCTGTGCAGTATTGTTCTTTGAACACGCACTAACAGGTTCAAAAACAGCTTCCCCGCTGTTGCCAGACTCCTGAATGGTCCTCTTATGTACTGAATACTGAACTGATCCTCTTCACATATCTTTTCTACTGAGTGGTTTTACAACCCGTATGCTCACCTGATGCCTGTGCCTATGGATTTATTTACATTGTGTATTTATGCATGTCCTATGTTTTTTCATATATGGAACAGTCTGTCTGACTGTACGCAGAACAATACTTTTCACTGTACCTCATTGTGCATGTGACAATAAATCAAATACAAATCACTAATCACCTACAGCCCTCCGATTTCTGCATTCTTCCAATTCTGGCTTCTGCCGCGTCCCAGATTTTATTCACTTCACCATTGTTGGCTTGCCTTCTGTTGCCAGGTCCCTAAGCTCTGGAATTTCTTCCCTGTGCACCTCTATTTCTCTTTCTTCCTATGAGATGCTTCTGAAAACTTTGACAAAGCTTTTGGTCATCTATCCTAATTTGCCTCCTTGGTGTCAGAATGTTTTGATGTTCTTGTGATGCACCGTGGGACATTTTATGTTAAAGCTGATCTATAAATACAAGTTGTTACACTGAAAAGGTATGTTTTTGGTATTAAGTCTGCGCACATCGGCATGTATGCGACCGTCTCCTGAGGCATGCAGAACCTAAAAGTCAATGTCAGCATGACGATTTCAGCAATGTTTGTGGCTTTCTGTAGAGCAAGGATTCAACTACTACTTCAAGTGCAATTTGAGTTAGCCTTATTTCTTTACCCAGGAGCATACCAATCTGCTCCAAAAGGGATTAAAATTCCAACATGTAGTTGTCATACATTTTAGACCAGTTTGTCTTTCATTTGGAAATTGTAATTGTAATGGTCAATTGGAGTAATTTTCTTCTACCCATGCATATAAATTGGGTGATTATCTCAATTTAAAACAAAACATTGTATGGGAGCAGTAAATTCTTAGAGATTTCCCCTTGCTGACTTTTACGGAGATAAAAAACGGGGCTGAAATACAAACGCCCAACTGCCGGAAAATGAAAACATGTCATTCAGCATTTTAAAAGCAAAAGCCATTTATGTTTTGCAAATGTACTTATTATCAGGACACCTTGTTAATTATGATTTGATCTCATTCATGAATGCAGAGTCACAACTTGGCATATCACTAACGAGTAGTTGATGTTGGAATGAGTTGAAAATACTTCACATCCACATATAGTTTAATCATAGCATTTACAGTGCAGAAGGAGGCCATTTGGCCCATTGAGTCTACACCAGCCCCTGAACCCAGCCCCTTACCTAACCGTTGGACACTACAGGGCAATTTAATATGACCAATCCCCATAACCCGCACATCTTTTAGACTTGTGGGAGGAAACTGGAGCACCTGGAGGAAACCCACGCAGACACAGGTAGAGTGTGTGCAGTCTTTCACAGACAGTGACCCAAGCCGGGAATCGAACCCGGGTCCCTGGCGCTGTGAAGCAACAATACCGGCCACTGTGCTATCGTGCCGCCCACATGCGCAAGACAAATGCAGCTGAAAGTGGTACATCGAGCTCACATAACCAGAACCCGAATGAGCAGGTACTGAGGACAAATGCGAACAATGCCAAGGTAGCCCGGCGAACCCCGACCACATGTTCTGCGTTTACCCCGGATGTTTCGGGTTCTGGGCGGTGATCTTTGAGGCAATAACCAAGGAGGTGGGAATGAGGGTGGAGCCGAGCCACAGTACAATAACAAATACAAACAAAATGGGGGGGGGGGGGGGGGGAAGAGGGGTGAAGAGAGGGGGGAGAAATGAAGAGGCATGGAGCCCGACCATGCCCAGCAAACAACATAATATCTGGCGTCACACCAACCAAACAAAAACAGGACATAAAAACGGATGGGAGAAGAAGGCACGCCAAAAGACTAGAAGGGGAGGGTGGGCAGGAAAAGGGGAGATGGAGGCAGGGGGACCCAGCTAGAAATGAACTCCTACTGGAGAAAGTAAAATAAGAAGCTACAACCATTGTAATTAAATAATAAAAGTCAACTGATGTAAATAATGAAAGGCGACCGATGTGTATATATTTCTTTTTAATTTCTTCTTTTGTTCTTGATGTGTGGTCACGCTTGCCTTTGTTTCATACAATATGCAAAATCTTTAATTAAAACATTTTTTAAAAAGCAAAAAAGAAGAAAATACTTATCATTTCTGAAATTTCAAATGGAAAACTTGGGAGGTTCTCACTTCTTAAAAGGGAAAGGCCAGAATTGGATGTATGCATTTGTGGTTGTACATTATCCTTATGTGAATATAGATAAGTTGAGACTAATTTTCATGTAAAATTAGTTTTTAGATTTGGAATCCAAGACTTGCTTTTTAAAACTCTGATGTAGAATATATTTGTGTCGAAGGCAAATCAATTTGTCATTAAAATGCAAAAGAATTAATACACTAAACTAAAACTGATGAGATGTATTTGCTTGACCATTGTAATGCAGAGATAGAGGTATTGAGAACAAAAGCAGGACATTTAGGTTGAACTTGTATAAAGTTCTGGTTAGGACCCAACTAGAGTGTTCCATTCAGTTCTGGAAATCACATTTTAGGAAAGATGTGTCGGTACTTGTGGTAGAGCACAGTTGCCTCACAGCTCCAGGATCCCAGGTTCGACTTCCGGCTTGGGTCACTGTCTGTGCGGAGTCTGCACATCCTCCCCATGTGTGCGTGGGTTTCCTCTGGGTGCTCCGGTTTCCTCCCACTGTCACAAAGATGTGCAGGTTAGGTGGATTGGCCATGATAAATTGCCCTTAGTGTCCAAAATTGCCCTTAGTGTTGGGTGGGGTTACTGGGTTATGGGGATAGGGTGGAGGTGTTGACCTTGGGTAGGGTGCTCTTTCCAAGAGCTGGTGCAGACTCGATGGGCCGAATGGCCTCCTTCTGCACTGTAAATTCTATGATCTATAAACTGGACTTGAAGAAAGGAAAATAAATGTTCACAATTTCTACATAAAAATAATTTTATCATTAAATTTTACATACATGTTCTTACAGAATTAACCACTGGCTAGTATGATTAGTTCATTTCTTTAAAAGTACAACATTATTTGTCCCTGATTTGAAAATTCAGAGCTAATTGACACCTTCCTTACGATAAACCCGCCTGGTGAGTTGCCCTCTCGCAGGTCACGCTTCTCTATACTTATCAGGATGCTTGTTATGTCTGTAATGCAACCAGGCTTTCTAATTTATTTCTTCATTGGGTCATAATAAGTTCAAGTGGCTGGACAGCTTTGTTTAAATCTTCAAGTACCAGATTGTCAGCCAGGTCTGACGGCATTGGGTACCCAGGAATGGTTTAAAAATTGAACAAAAAGCAAAATCTGCACATGCTGGATATCAGAAAAAAACACAAGAATACAGACACAAGAATCCTTAAGATCAGGTGGCATTTATGTAGAGAGCAAACAAGTAAATGTTTCAGAGGCCAATTTGATCTGAACTGAGTTCCCATGAATGCTGACTTTTGACACTTGTGTTTCCAACATTTTGTATCGGAATTATTTATTTTGATTTGGAAAATGATTTCTGTTGGATGTGATAGTAATTGCATGTGATTTTCATACTTATTTAGCTGCAAAGATTGCAGTAAGGTATAATTGTAGAACCTATCTTTCAAAACTTGGGTTAAATTTTGAGGCCATTTAGAACTACTAGACACCAGGTACAGTATCAGCAGTTACAGAACCTTACTGCTGATTAAGTGGAGTTAAGATTCATGATTGAAATGGGGGTGGATTGGCATTTTATTTTTTTTTATAGGTTTGCAATCAGGACTGGAATGGGGAAAAGGCAAGAATGCATCAGTTGGTTTAGGACGATTCCAGATGGTTGATGCTTGTTAATGGTTGAGTTTATTTTTAGCATCTTATTCTATGACTGCTTCCAAAGCTGCACCACAAAGATATGGAAACATTCATTAAAAGATGCATTGTGAAGAAAATGGGAGCTATTCAACTGTTTAGATTTGTAATAGTTTTTTCTTAAATCACTTTCCAAGGGCTGGTGCAGACTCGATGGGCCGAATGGCCTCCTGCACTGTAAATTTTATGATGGGAGGAAAATAGAATTAGGATCAAGGTTGCCTTGCCATTGGGGAGTGAGCACAGTTATAAGACATCAATGTCCTCCCAACTGGATATGTTTTGCGTCCATATTGAGCGTTGCATAGATTATTCTTCTCTCTTCTACTTTGCCTAAATAAATCATCCATTTGGCTATAAATATGGCTAAGGAATCACCATATGCCACCCGATACTTTGTGCCAAAAGTAATTATGGAAGAGGAGGCTGCCATTCGGCCCATTAGGTTCATGGCAGCTTTCGGCCTCAATTACCCCACTGCACATTTATTTTCCTTGAGTGCCCATCCAGTTTCCTTTTGAAATAATTGATAGCCTTAACTTCCTTCATCCTTGCCAGCAGTGAGCTGTAGGTCATTATCACTTGCTGCATTAAAATGGTTCCATCTCAATTTCCTCTGCATTTCTAGCCCAGAATCTTAAATTTGTGTCCCTAGTCTTTGTACCATCAACTAATGGGAGAAGCCTTTCCTTTTCTAACCCTATCCTAACCTGTATAATCTTTTACACTTACTAAATCTCCCTTCAACCTCCTCTTGAAGAATTAAACAGCCCTACTTTATTTTCGTCTTTCAGAGAATGTATGTATAATTGGCATGGCCAACATTTGTTGCTCATCCCTAATTGCTCTTGAAAATGAGTTGGCGAGCCGCCCACCTTGAACCGCTGCAGTCCATGTGGTGTAGGTAGACCCACAGTGCTATTATGAAGAGAGTTCCAGAATTTTGCCTTGTAGTGGAGGAATGGTGATATATTTTCAAATCAGTCTGGTGAATGGTTTGAAGAAAATTTGCAATCAATAAATTAGGTGGTAAATCACAGGTTTGTGATGCTTGCGAAGTTGCTGCAGTGTATCTTGTATATGATACGCACTGCTGCCAATGTGCGTTGGTGGTGGAGGAAGTGAATGTTTATAACGGTGGATGGCATTCCGATCAAGCAGACTACTTTGACCTGGATGGTATTGAACTTCTTAAGTGTTGTTGGAGCTGCACTCACCCAGAAAAGTGGAGTATTACATCACAAATCTGACTTGTAGATGGTGGACATACTTTGGGGAGGCGGGAGGTGAGTTAATCGCTGCAGAGTTCCCAGCCTCTTGCCTGTTCTTGTAGCCGCAGTATTCATATGGCTAGAACAGCCACTTAGCTCAGTTGGCTGGGCAGCTGGTTTGTGATGCAGAGAGAGGCCAACCGCGTGGGTTCAGTTCCTGTACTGGCTGAGGTTATTAATGAAGGCCTGCCATCTGAACCTTATGATACTGAACACAATTGGATATGCCCACTCTGACCTTATGGAAAGAAAAAGTCACTGATGAAGCAGCTGAAGGTGGGTGGGCCTCGGACACTACCCTGAGGAACTCCTGCAGTGATGTCCTGGAGCTGAGATGATTGGCCTCCAATCACTACAGCCATCTTGCTTTGTGCAAGTGTGATTCCAACCGGCAGAGTTGGTTCCAACCCAGATTTCCATTGACTCCAGTTTTGCTAGGGCATCTTCCATACTTGGTCAAACGTTGCCTTGATGTCAAGGACAGTCACTCTCACCTCACCTAGTGCAGCTATTTTTCAATGTTTGAACCAAGGCTGCATTGAGGTCAGGAGTTGATTTGAGTGACTGGCGAAACCCAATTGTTGGTGGCCCCTTCCATCACTTTCCTGATGATCGAGAGAAGACTGATGGGGCAATAATTTAGTCGGGTTGGATTTGTCCTTCTTTTTCATGTACAGGGCATACCTGGGCAATTCCCACATTGCGGGGTAGGTGCCAGTGTTGTAGTTGTATTGGAGCAGCTTGTCCAGGGTTGCGACAGGTGTTGGAGCGCAAGTCTTCAGTACTATTGCTAAAATATTGTCAAGGCCCATGTCTTTGCAGCATACAGTGCCTTTAGCAGTTTCTTTTTTTTTTATATAATTTTTATTGGAATTTTTTACAGAAAATATAAAACATAACGACAAACAATGAAATGCAACAAAATAACCCATAATAACTGTGACACCCCCAGACCGTATCGGCGCATGTATCACATTCCCCCACCCCCCCAACCCTAATGAACAACAAAAGAACTTTAAAAATATTAAAATTAAATAAACAAACAGTCATTGTCGGCCCCTCCCCTTTTCCCTCCCCGGTTTGCTGCTGCTGCTGTCCCCGTACCCTATTGTTGAGCCAGAAAGTCGAGAAAAGGCTGCCACCGCCTAAAGAACCCTTGTACCGACCCTCTCAGGGCGAATTTGACCTTCTCTAGCTTAATGAAACCCGCCATGTCATTGATCCAGGTCTCCACGCTTGGGGGCCTCGCATCCTTCCATTGTAGCAAGATCCTTCGCCGGGCTACTAGGGACGCAAAGGCCAGCACACCGGCCTCTTTCGCCTCCTGCACTCCCGGCTCCACCTCAACCCCAAAAATCGCGAGTCCCCATCCTGGCTTGACCCTGGATCCCACCACCCTCGACACTGTCCTCGCCACCCCCTTCCAGAACTCCTCCAGTGCCGGGCATGCCCAGAACATATGGGCATGGTTCGCTGGACTCCCCGAGCACCTGACACACCTGTCCTCACCCCCAAAGAACCTACTCATCCTCGTCCCAGTCATGTGGGCCCGGTGCAGCACCTTGAATTGGATGAGGCTAAGCCGTGCACACGAGGAGGAAGAATTAACCCTCTCCAGGGCATCAGCCCATGTCCCGTCTTCGATCTGTTCCCCCAGTTCCCCCTCCCAGCCTTTAGCAGTTTCTTGACATCACGTGGAGTGAATCTGATTTGGCTAAAGACTGACAACTGTGATGCTGGGAACCTCTGGTGGAGGCTGAGATGGATCATTTCTGGCTGAAGATTTTTGCCAATGCTTCAAGCCTTATCTTTTACATTGATGTGCTGGGCTCCTCCATCATTAAGGGTGGGGATATTTGTGGAGCCTCCTCCTCCATTGAGTTGTTTAATTATCCACCACCATTCACTACTGAATGTGGCAGGACTGCAGAGCTTGGACCTGATCCATCGGTTCTGATCTGCTTAGCTCCGTCTCTTACCTGCTGCTTATTCTGTTTGACACACAGGTATCCCCGTGTTGTAGCTTCACCATGTTGACACTTCATTGTGCTCCTGGGATGAACTCCTGCACTCCTCATTGAACCCTGTTTGATCTCCGGTTTGGTGGTAATGGCAGAGTTGGGGATATGCAGGTCCACGCTGTTACAGATTGTGGTTGAGTACAATTGTGCTGATGCTGACAGCCCACAGCGCAATTGTATACTCTGTTTTGAGTCGCTAGATCTGTTTGAAGTCTATCCCATTTAGCACGGTGCCACGTAACACGATGGAGTGTGTCTCAATGTGAAGGCAGACCGTATCTCCACAAGGACTGTGCGGTGGTCACTCATACCGATAATATAATCTTTATTATTGTCACAAGTAGGCTTACATTAACACTGCAATGAAGTTACTGTCATGGGCAGGTGCATCTGCGGCAAGCAGGTTGGTGAGGATGAAGTCAAGTATGTTTTCGGTCTAGTTGGTTTCCTCGTTATCTGCCGCAGTCCCAGTCTAGCAGCTAGATCATTTAGGACTTGGCCAGCTTAGTCTGTCAGTGGTACTACCGAGTCGCTCTTGGTGATGAACATTGAAGACCCCACTCTCAGTACATTCTGTTCCCTTGCCGCCCTCCAAAGTGATGTTCATAACATTCAGCTGAGGGGAGAACGGTACGTGGTTATCAGCAGATTTCCTTGCCATGAGACTTCATGGAGTCTACAGCTGATGTTAGGGGCTTCCAGGCAATACCCTCCCAACTATCTACCACTGGTGCCACCACCTCTGCTTGGTCTGGCCTGTTAGTGGCACAGGGCATATCCAGGAATAATGGTGGTTGTGTGTCGGGCATTGTCTGGAAGGTATGATTCCATGAGTATGACTGTGTCTGGCAGTTGCTTGGCTATTCTGAGACAGCTCTCCAAACTCCCAGATGTTAGTAAGGAGATCTTTGCAGAGTCAACAGGTATCCGTTTGCCGTGTTGTTTCTGGTACATAGGTCAATGCCATTGTACAATTGAGTAGCTTGCTAGGCCATTTCAGTGGGCATTTAAGATTCAACCACATTGCTATGGGTCTGGAGTCACATGTAGACCAAGCCAGGTAAGGACATTAGTGAACCAGATGTTTGTTTAGTGACAATCGACAATGATTTTGTGGTCATTGTTACTTTTAATTCTAGATTTTTAAAATTGGTGGGATGATCCCGTGTCCCCAGAGTGTTACCCTGGATCTCTGGATTATTCCTCAACCGACACCACTGTGCCTCTGACTTCCCTACCATCAATAAAAATCGATGGGATGGGTATGATGGTGTAACTAAAGGTCCACATTAGTATGTTTTGGTATTGTTTGTGAAGTATTTCAGCTAAAGTACATGTTCTATGTTGAAGTATTTTGTTTCCTTTTGAAGCCTTGTTTCATTATAAAATTTATCTTAATTGCAAATGATTCCATTGTTTTTATCAGAATTCATATCCAAGAATCACAAGTATCCAGTTATGCACAGAATGTACAATGTTCCTTTTTGAGGTTACAATGCAGTGGGTCTCCATATTATTTTCTGCCATAAACAATTCAAACTGGCCTAAGTTTATTACTTGCAAGTAAATAATTTGTATAGACATGAAAACTGAAGGAGTTGCATAGCAACAAACGGGACTGCTACATGCAGCATCTATTTTTATCACTTAAAAGCTGCACAGACGTGGATCTCACTCTATTAGAATGTTTCAAGATTTTGTTTAATGTTGGTGATTTCCCAAGTTCCTGATGGTGACAGTACAGTTAATGAGTAAATAGTAGGCGCAACCTCACAAAGGAGTGGTTACACCTGTGAAATGGTTAAATACATGGGTCTGATGTATTTCATAGAGTCATTGATGTTTACAGCATGGAAACAGGCCCTTTGGCCCAGCTTGTCCATGCCGCCCAGTTTCTATTACTAAGCCCCACTTGCCCACATTTGGCCCATATCCCTCTATACCCACCCTGCCCATGTAACTTTTTTAAAGGAAAAAATTGTACCCATCTCTACCACTGTCTGGCAGCTCATTCCAGATGCTCACCACCCTCTATGTGAAGAAAATATTTGGAAGTGATTTTCCACTTAATATGGATTGTAGCTGTGATTGCTGTTGCATTCCTAATATCTGTTGTACGTTGTGGGACTTGCAACAAATACTGAACTCCCATTAGTTTTGTGTCTTGTGACTCATTTTTGCTCACAGTACTGCATAAAGTCTCCCTGGAGCATGCTTCAGTTTTCCATTTTGTCACATATAACTGTGATCACATTTCACACCATTGGGATTTTGAACAGGGAGGAATACAACTGATTATTTAGTAAGTTTGATTTTATTTGGAAATGACATTGTGAGACCTGAACAGCACCGAAGCTAACTTGCCATTTATTGTTTTTAACTTCTAATTAAGAGGGTGTTTCAGGTTTTTTTTTTACATGTGAGTGTCGGGACTCTTATTTTACCTTTGAATGAAAGTCGATAGTCCAGTTGATTGGAGATGTCAAAAATACAACTTTAGGGCAGCACGGTGGCGCAGTGGGTAGCATTGCTGCCTCATGGCGCCAAGGTCCCTGGTTCGATCCCGGCTCTGGGTCAATGTCCGCGTGGAGTTTGCACATTCTTCCCGTCTTTGCGTGGGTTTCACCCCCACAACCCAAAGATGTGTAGGCCAGGCGGATTGCCCCCCACCCAACGCAGCCCCACACCTTCTCTGCATTCGCCGCCCGGTAATAATACGATAAATTTGGGAGACCCAATCCCCCTGACTGCTGTCCTCTCAGCAACAGCACCTTTTGAATCCTAGCCACCTTACCCCCCCCCCCCCCCCCCAAAATAAACAAGGTAATCATCTTTTCTACTTCCTAAAAAACGCCTTTGATAAAAAGATCGGCAGGTACTGAAAATAAACAAAAACCATGGCAATACATTCATCTTAATTGCCTTCACCCGACCTGCCAGTGATGGAGGAAGACAATCCCATCTTGCCAAATCACTTTCACCCTCCCCACCAAACTGGTAATGTTGTATCTATGGAGCCCCCCCCCCCCAAACTATCCCTATTCACACCCTGAGCTTCTCAACACGATAGTCAAAGGCTTGATCGCAAGTGCAAACAGCAGGGTGGACATAGGACACCCCTGCCTGGTCCCTGAGCAAAATATTCGGAATTCCTATTATTCGTGGGGACACTCTCCCGTGGCTCCCTGTAAAATAATGTTACCCAATGGACAAATTGCGGCCCAATCCCAAACCGCTCCAAAACCGCCATGAAATACCTCCACTCTATCCGCTCTATTCAGCGTCCAGCGGCACTGCTACCTCTGTCTTCCTCCCCTCCTCCAGTGCCATAACTACATTCAGAACCCTCCTAATAATAAGAATAATCACTTATTGTCACGGTAGTTTGAAAAAAGCTGCCCCCCTCTTACAAACCCTGTCTGATCTTCCCCTATCACTTTTAAGTTCATAGATTTTTAACTCAAAAATTTGAGGGTATTCTTTCAGCGACATCTGCCCTTCCACCCTCGGTAGATTTATTTAGCTCGCAGCATTGCTGTGGTATTGTTGAGCATGACTGTCTGACCTGAAATCCTGCCCTGGGCACTTGTAGTCCTCTGTGAAGTGACTTTTGGCTAATTGTGGATGCTATTGTTATTTTACGTGAGTTGCGTGAAACATTTGTCACCTTATGAAAGAGGAATAGAAAGAGAGTTGCCCTCTTTAATATAAATTAATAAGTTACTTTTTGTCACTTTGGTTAGAGGGGAGAGGCTAGGTCTATTATTGACTAAAGGGAAATCATTTGCATTGTGTGAAACTGAACCATGGAACGTGGCAACCAACTGTCTGCACGTGTGGACCAACGCTGAATATTCCAAAAGATAATTTTGTCCGTGTTAAAAATTCCACTTGTTCCGTTTCAGCAGCTTGCTTGTTATATAAAGGGACATTAATATCTCAATTTTCAGATATTGCAATCTGTTTTGTTAAATCAATTTTCTCATGGCTAAATGATTGGTTAAGTTTTTGAATAAAGGAATAGAGCAAGAATTCCCCAGTGGAGTTAAATATAAATTTGTTGGGATTTGTATTGCAACATTTATGGCAGAGCATGAACTCCCAAGGGGCCAAATTACAATTACACAGCAATTTACAGCTATGGCAAATAAGCACAAATATGAGAGTTTTGATAAGTGGAATGGTTAGATTCATAGCATTAGAGGTTTCTTTTAAGTGCTGTAGATACTAGAAATCTGAAATGATAACAGAATGCTGGAAATACTCTGATAATGTGGCATCTGTGGAGAAAGAAAAATCGTTCACGTTTCAGATTGATGTCTTTACGTGATTTTGAATGGTGTACTTATTTTCATGTCTACAACACATGCTAGGCAGAGCATCAATAAACAACTGAATAAATAGGAGCCTCTGCAGTACGCAGGGTATCATATTTGTAAGGATTAAACTACTGATCTCCAGAGGAGAGAGGTGGCATGCTCATAATCATTTTGTATGGCAGCTCTAAATTGGGGATTTGTTGAAATAGAACTGACTGTGCACTCTTATTCCAATCACAATGCATTGAGGGAAACTTGTATATTCTGATGAGTAGCTAGAGATCCTAAATTGGCAATATTAATCTGCCAGGCACCTGGAATGAGGTTGAAAAGTAAATTGCAATTCATTTCATGGGTGGGAATAATGTGGGAAGACGAAAGGAGGACTTTAATTTAAGGCTGTTTTTAAATTGAGTCATCTATTTCCTGTAGAGGGTTGTTAGACTATGGAGTTCCTTGGCAGAAACTGTGGTGAATGCAGAATCCACTATCACTCTTAGAAACATTCAAAAAAATATCAAGTGAAAATGATTGATTACATGACAGGGGTAGAGTAATGGGACAAAATGGATAGCTTTTCCCAAGAATCAGTGGAGGCACGATAGGCTGAATATCTTCCATAGCAGTGGTTTGACATCCTGTTAGTATTGAATCCTCCTCCCCTGTCCACTGCAAAATAATAGATAATGATGAAAGCTTCTGGCATTAAATGTATTATTGCTCACAGAATTCGTTTTTCATCAAATATCCATAACTTATGTATTCTATAACTAGAGGCGTAGATTTGACTTTTTTGGAGCCAGTAATTCTAGTTCAAGCTTGTATTTATTTGGTTCCTGCTAAAGATGCTACAAGTCTCTGAAATATAACTGGCGTGTGAACATGTCTCACCCGCACTTCAGAGCTAGCCTTCAGGACTGCAAAATATTAAACTGGCTAACTGGTTAAACAAGATTTTTAGAAGGAGCTCTTGTCTCATGCGACTGTACAAGAATTCGGGTTTATGGTACAGAAAAATGTGTGATTAGACAATAGCTTAAATACTTGCTCAAATTAAGCAAAGGTTGGAAATGGTACACCCCAAGAGTCATTGCTGGGGCCATTAAAAAAAAAAATCTACATGTGTTGAGTTGAACAGGCAAGTAGTAGAATATTTAAATGTGTCGATGATACAAAATTGACTTTAAAATGTTTTTCAAACCGTGGGTGTATATATACCTTAAAATTGGCAGTCAAATTTCAGGTCCAATTAATGATGTGGAGTAAAAGAAGCAATGAATTTGGACAAATTGATGGTTGACGGGCAGAATTGTGTGCACTTTGAGCTATCCCATCATAGGACATTAAAATCATGAAACATACACTAGATTCATACACTAGTATTTTAAAAATGTTGCCATATTTAATCTGTAGTGATTAAAAACATAACACAACATTTCATGTTTTCACCAAACTATTTAACATGCCAACAGCAGAAATATTATATTTTGTTGGCCCACAAGTGATAATTGGTATTTTTTCACCATTTGATTGTTCTGTAGTTGAGCCTGAATTTAATGATGGTACTGCCCTTTAAAAATAGGAGCAAGACGCCCTTATCAGTTGCATGTTCGACTGCATAAACATTTTGACATGCAAATTAGGCACCAGCTGTATTCTACATTTTTGAAAAAAAGCTATTAATGTGGAATATCGTAAAAATAGAATACACTGCAGAGAAGATTAGTCAGTGGTGACTGTTCATAGGTAAGGATATCCTTGGGTTAAAGTGGCTTCAAGATGGCATGTGTGGCCAAATAAAACTAGAAGCAATGCACACTAATTCATGAGACAGACAAGTCTATAGTAGCACAAAGAATTAAGCATTGCCAGATGTGCCTGGCTGGCGGGGTGGTTTTATCACAGGTAGCTTGGTTTCTAGGGTGGGCTTTACAGGACAGGGAGAGGGCAACATGTCACTGTTTGGTGTGGCTGGGTAATGGAGCGTTATTCCAGGAGTTATTTCTGTGCGCATACAGTTTGTGTTGGCACTTACTGACATACGGGTTGAGTGTGAGAACTCCATGTGCGGCAAACAAACTCTGTGTCAAATTCTTTGTAGCTCGATTTGAAGAGACTGGGGCATTTTCAGGGGTTCCTGTACTATTGTTACTTTGGCAATCACTCGCTCAAGAGCATGATTGGCCACTTAGGAAACCCCTGGTCACTGGTCATGTGTTCTGCGGGCCCTTGCGTGGCTGATGAGACGTATCCTAGAATCACATCTTTGACCGCATGTTTGGCAGATGTTTTCAGGAAGTGGAATTGGCCTTTGTACTTGGGACCTCTGCTATTCCTTTCTCAGACTCCTTTTCCAGACCTCCCCTTACTGTTGGGTGTTCTTGAAGAACTGTGCCCCATAAATCAGGAGATTCCTCCAGGCAGGGTTCTACAGAGTATGGGTTTCCCAGGTGTTGACATCTATGTTACATTTCTTGAGATCATAGAGTTTTTACAGCATGGAAAGAGGCCCTTTGGCCATCGTGTCCGAGCCAAGCATCAAACATTTATCTACTCTAATCGTCTTTTCCAACACTTGGCCGGTAGCCTTGTATGCTATGGTGTTCTAAGTTCTCATCTAAATAATTCTCAAATGTTGTGAGGGTTCCCACCTATACCATCCTTTCAGGCAGTGAGTTCCAACTTCCAACCATCCTCTGGGTGAAAAGGTTTTTCCTCGTGTCTCTAAGCTTTCTGCCCCTGGTCATCAATCTTTATTCCCTGGTTATTGACCCTTCCGCTAAGGGAAAAGGTTCCTTCCTTTCCACCCTATCTATGGACATGCACACCAAGATCTCTCTGGTCCTCTGTACTTCCTCGTATGTTCCCTTGCCTTGTTAGCCCTTCCAAAATGCATTACCTCTCACTTCTTGGGGTTAGATTCCATTTGTTACTGTTCTGCCTATCTAACCAGCATATCTATATCACCCTGTAATCTAAGGCTTTCCGCCTCACTATTTACCACCCACCAATTTTTGTCATCTGCGAACCTACTAATCATACGTCCTACATTCATGTCCAGATCATTAATGGACACTACAACCAGCAAGGGATTCATCACCGATTCCTGCAGTACACCACTGGATGCAGTTTCTAGTCACAAACCACATTTGACCATCACTCACTGCCTCCCGCCACTTAAGCCAATTTTGGATCCAAATTGCCCTGGATCCCATGGGCTCATATCATCTTGACTAATCTCGAATGCGTGACCTTGCCAAAAGCCTTGCTGCAGTCCATGTAGGCTACATCAACTGCACCGCCCTCATCTACACACCTAGTCCCTTCTAGAAAAATGCAATCGAATTTGTAAGACAGAACCATGCTGACTATTCTTCCCAGGACCCAATTTTGCCAGCAGGCCGACTTTTGTGCCCCATGTGGATTGACCTTTGAGCCCCATGCAGGCCGACACCACGTTCACTTCGTCTTAATTCAAGGGGGTGCCTGCATGGGCCTCTGGATCTCATTCCAATCACAGGTTCACAGAAGGGAGAGGGTAATGCGGATATCAGTTACAGAATCAGCCAGTTCCTTTGTGCTGTCTTCATCTTTATGAAAACGGAAAATCCAACCTCTCACATGTAGGTCGTCATGAAGGGAAATAACAACAAAATGCTTGTTTTACTGAGCACTGGATACTCCTGGGCAATGCTACTCCAGAATTCTGACAGCGTCATGGGCGTTGGCATGTTTTTGATGTGCTGTCATAGGCATGGTACAGCAGCATAGTCTTTTTATTTGAAGTCAGCTGTAAGTTAATAACTGACCGTTCTCCCATTTGTCAGTACTTCTCTGCATACAACATGCTTGGACGTTCGATCGTTATTTGCATTGGCACTGTTGACCACCATACCTCAAGAAATCCTCTTTATACTGCTTTGTATCCAAGAAAAGCTGCTTCTTTGTAGACTGTTAACCAGAGGTCCTGAAGCCCTGTACAGAGCTAACACAAGAATTGCTCTGTTCTGCACTGGACTCTCCTGTGCAGCTCTTTCCAGTAAATTCAGTTGAGAGATTCTGTCCAGTAGTTACACTGCCTATTTGTGTCTCTGGCCGTCTCTTACTTGTAAGGAGATGATTCATCTTCACGGTTCTCTTGTCTTGCTTACCAGAAGCCAGAAAATGAAACTCTACTCTTGTGATTTGGTGCCAAAGCTTATGAATAGAGGACGTCAAGTGTACAATCGGGGCGTGTGACCTGCTGCTGCTTCTGGCTGGAAGACTGTACACAGCCTAATTTCGTCTCATTTAAAAGGTGGTAGCATCTGCCATTTTCAATAAAAATGCCGGTAGCGGGCATTGGGCCCTTCTCCTGCGATTAGGACCACAGTGGGAATGCTGCGACCAATCACTCCACAGTCCTCCCGACACCCACCCACGACCTGCACTTTGGAAAAACCCTCCCGTAAAGGACACTGAAGTGAATACATCTGTCCTCCCGCTGATTTGGCGAATCCGTTTCAGACAGCATTGATGGTACCTCTCTAGGGCCTTGAGATGGTGTCTGTACGCTGTCCGTATTTCTGAGCCAATAAGGACAGTTGGGAAGGCCTTGTACACAAGGATCTTAGTATCAGCATGGATATCGCAGTTGTTGAAGACTCTCATCCTTAGGTGTTCAAAGGCGGCACTTGCGGTTTAGATATAATGTTGGCCCTGCCTGTTGATGTTAGCCTTGGATGAAAGGTGGTCACCAGGTAGATGGGGAAATGGTCCACAAGTGGGAGGATTTTTCTGTTGATTTTAATAGAGGGAGAGACCAGATCTTTTGGGGGGGGGGGGGGGGGGGGGGGGGGGGGGGAGGAAAGAGAGGAGAGAGATTTCAACCAGTTGAGTCTGAAACATTTTCCGTCCATCCTATAGATGATGTCCACTCCACTGAGAAGCCTGTTCTTGACGAGGTGAAGGATTATGGCACTGAAAACTGAGAAAAGGATCAGGCGATGGCGTATCCCTGCTTGATTAAAGTCTTGACCACCAAGGTTTCTGGCATATTTCAGTTGGTGAGAATTGTCGCTGACCTGTTGTGGAGGAGTTGGAGGATGTTGCTGTATTTCTCTGGGCAGCTGGCCATTGACATATCATGAAAGCCATGAAGAGTGGTTGATGTTGCTCCTGACATTTCTCTTGAAGTTGCTGAGCTGTGTAAATCATGTCCATTGTTATGCAGTTTGGTCAGCAGCCACACTGGCTTTTCCAGAAGTATTTCTTCAGTGACTGGGGGAAGGGGGCTAGTGGGAATTTGATCAGTAGGCAACGATCTTCCTGGCAATTGAGAATGGGGAGATTCATCGGTAGTTCGTATTATCTTACTCCTTGAATATGAAGACGATGACCGCATCCTTGAGGGTGGTAGGGATTTATTCTTTCTCTCAGGTTTTCGGGCACAGCTGATGAAGATGATGGGCGATCACTTCTTACATAGAACATACAGTGCAGAAAGAGGCCATTCGGCCCATTGAGTCCACACCGACCCACTAAAGCCCTCACTTCCATCCTATCCCCGGTACCCAATAACTCCTAACCTTTTTGTTCACTAAGGGCAATTTATCATGGTCAATCCACCTAACCTGCACATCTTTGGACTGTGGGAGGAAACTGGAGCACCCGGAGGAAACCTACGCACGCACGGGGAGAACGTGCAGACTCCGCACAGACAGTGACCCAGTGGGGAATCAAACCTGTGACCCTGGCGCTGTGAAGCCACAGTGCTATCCACTTGTGCTACCGTGCTGCCCTTATCCTCAATTTTTATGTTTATGATTGATGGTGCAGTGAAAGTACTAGGAGTGTATGACCTTTATTGGGCTGAATATTATTTTTGTATCCTTGACTTGTTTCAGTGATACCATTTTTCTTGTGGCCTGTTTGTCAGAGTCGGAGAATAGGTGAGTCCATTTATAAACCGAACAAAGCGGGTGGGGAGGTGAATGAGTTAAACATACAGGATATGCTGATTTCTGATCCAACTGATCAATCATTGGACGTGGTCGCCTGTGATGGTCATCACAAATTGTGCAATGAAGAGATATTCGAAAGATAAAAAGTGGTTAATGATACTTGTACAATGGAAGAGGATTGTCAATATTGGCTGGGGAAAATGGCGCAGATAGCCAGTGTTCATCGAGTACAGCAAATCATCTTTCTGCGGAGCCTGGTTAGAATGGTCCATAATGGGTATTTTTGGTGTGAGAATATTTATGGGGAGCTCGAGAGTCAAACCACATGAAGATCAGGATCATACTTTGCAATTTGAACTGAGAAAATTGACAACAGGCTCAAAATCTTATTTTTGCTGTTAACTACTCTGGTTGGTTTGCCTAAACGGTTGTGTAATTTTTTTTTTTACCTGTTCACTTTTTTTTAAGCTTAATAAAGGAGCCGAGCTTTTACTTTCCAACTATGAACGTGTGACATCTGATATATGAATCCATCTTTATTTGGTTTCGATTTGCAGCATTTATTCACGATTATGAAAATCCAGGCAGGGGTAGGAATTACTTTTACATGGACCACCATAATTGAACTGCATCTGATCCATATTGGAATGGTAAAACGGTGTGCAGTATTTTTTAATTAAAAATATGAATGTAGAATTGTTAAATTGTGATGCTGTTCCTTATTTGGAAGGCCCTGGGAAGGAAAGAGTCCATCAGAGTTGAGGCTCATGTTATGTTGATTCATTCCTAAGGGCTTCAAGGAAAAAAGGAGCAATCAGCCGTGCCATCATCGTCTTGTCAACAATTAAGTAAATACCTGATAAATATCCTGCTAATTGATGGAAACTTTTTAGTCTCTGCCATTTTCTTTGTAACTGTTTGAGTGGTTTCAGCTATACCTTGGTTTCCTCTATACTCAACGTTTTAGCAAGGCTTCTCTTAGCATACTGTTCTAGTGCACAATCGGGTAAAAATAATGTACATAATTCATATAACTAAAGATATCCACCCAATATCCCTTGCATTTAAATTAATGGAAGCAGAATTAGGCAGATTATCCAATGAGACATTTCTTCAGCCAGAGAGTGGTGGGCCTGTGGAATTCATTGCCGCGGAGTGCAGTGGAGGCCGGGACGCTAAATGGCTTCAAGGCAGAGATAGATAAATTCTTGATGTCGCGAGGAATTAAGGGCTACGGGGAGAATGCTGGTAGGTGGAGTTGAAATGCCCATCAGCCATGATTGAATGGCGGAGTGGACTCGATGGACCGAATGGCCTTACTTCCACTCCTATGTCTTATGGTCTTATGGAGTATGTGCTTTCACCGACCTGCTCCTGTGTATCTTAGAGCGAGGTCTGCACAGGTCTTATAGCATACTTGCCTCAGACCCAAAAGCCTTGGGTTGGCATCCGACAGTTGCAACTTGTTTACTGATGCTCAGTTTGGGTTCTGCCAGGACCACTCAGCTCCCAACCTCATTACAGGCTTGGTCCAAACATGGACCAAAGACCTGAACTCAAGGTGAGAGTGACTGCCCTCGACATGAAGGCAGCATTTGACTAAGGAGCCTTAACAAATCTCAAGTCAATGGGAATTGGAGGGAAAAGGCTCCACTGATTGGAGTCATACCTAACACAGGAAGATGGTTGTGCTCATCATCTATTATAAAGGATATTGTCTATGGACACTTGGACAATCATGATATGATTGGGCATAGTCGCACGAATGGGAAATCATGTTTGACAAACTTGTTGGGGCTGCTATAGAGATGTTGCTTGGCAAAATTTGCAAAGGAGAGTCGATAGGTGTAGCATATTTAGATTTACAGAAAATTTTTGATTAAAGTCTACCACAGGAGGTTAGTTAGCAAAATAAAACACATGGGATAGGAGGCAATATACTGGCATGATTAAGGATTGGTTAACAGACAGAAAATGGAGAGTAAGAATAAACAGCTCATTCTCCCATTACTCTAGTTTGAAGGTAAGCCCGACTCAAAGATTCCCACCACATTGAGACAATTTACACCTCTTTAACCTGTGATTATCCCTCTCCCTGGATCTGCAATGATTTGATTACCTGCAAATGCCTGCATTCCAAGCATTGTCCAGCATCTCTGACTTTGTCTATATAAATGTTTCTGGAACATACCTCGCCATTCACCTGAGGAAGGAGTTGCGCTCCGAAAGCTTGTGTTTGAATCAAACCTGTTGGACTTTAACCTGGTGTTGTAAGACTTCTTACTGTGCCCTACTGTCAGTGTATAGGTCCCTGACTGTCAATGTCCCACCGTCCTGTCTCCACCTTTTGAAGGTGGGGTCCGTGAGTGTTGGTGTGAATCTGTGATTATTGCAGATGGGGGCTTCGTCGGACATTTCGGTCAATCCGAATTGCTGCCGTAGTTGGTTCCACGCCTGGAGGGTGGCTATCACCAGTGGGCTGCTGGAGTGTTTCTCGGGAGGGGATGGGAGTGCCACCGTGGCGAGGCCTGGAGGGAGGTTCCCTTGCAGGAGGCCTCCTCCGCACGCACACACTCGGCCAGAACACTACACGAGCCCATTCCCTCACCCTTTCCCCGTAACTTCAACTAATGGGCAATTTTATCATGGCCAATCCACCTAACCTGCACATCTTTGGACTGTGGGAGGAAAATGGAGCCTCCAAAGGAAACCCACGCAGACATAGGGAGAAACTCAACATACCCAAGGCCAGAATTGAACCCGGGTCCCTGGCGCTGTGGTAACCACTGTGCTGCCATATAGTTATCAGTGAATAAAGAACAACGAACAATATAGCACAGGTTGGCCTCTCTCATGACTTTGACTAATGGAACTTGCTTAAAATCGTTCTGCTTTTACGTTATAGTTCCAAATGCTGTACCCTTCCCAATGTGTATTGTGTGTGGACAAAATGTGCCTTGGTTACCGTATGCGCAGTTCAAGTGGTCACTATGAACATTTTACACTGTCACAATTAGGCTTTCTGGCATCCTAGTGAAAACAGTGCACCATTGCCTGTGTCTGGTTACCATTGCATAGTAATGGAATCTATATTGTGCTCTGTGATTATTGCTATAATATATTTTCTCACTGAAATAATGTAAATTAACCAGCCCTGTGTTCCATGATTTAAATGCACAATATCTAACACTTCAAATAATATTCAAAAGAACAACATTACCGCTTTATGCAGGAAATAGATTGTTTATTTAGTCTTGTTTTATCACTTAAGCTTTTTAGCCAAGAATAGGGATTACCATTATTTTGCTGCTTTTTATAAAGTGGGGAGTTTTGCCAGACTGATGTAACAGTTAAACGATTTCTGTCCAGAAATAGACAAATGACGAATTCTCTAGTCATTTGAATAACCCCTTTCACTGAGTACATATTTAACCAACTTCAGCTAGTTCTGGTCATTGCGGACTGGCAATGATGTGCCAACCTTTGGTATCAGCATAGTATCCTTGCTGTATGGGATACAGCTCATTGTTCACTAGCAGCAATAATGGTAGTTATTCATTTTGTAATGCAGTCCTATGGCTCTGCTTTTCAATGCCAGCTCCTGTATACTTTAAAGTTGCAGAAAATAGACTTGTACAAGGTTCTATGAAGGATCAACAAAGGAAGAAATAAGTTTAACGGAGCTAGAACAAGAAAATGGCCCACTTCCATTGCTGTGAAGTTTTACCCACAATAGAAGCATTACGCAACCGTATCCATGTATATTCTAACCAGTTTATTTCAGCCAGTTTGATTGACTTAGTTGGAAACACTTTTGACTCTGATTACAAGCTTGTGGAGTGAACTCCACTCCAGTAATTAAGTACATAAAGTTTGCTGATACTGAAGTACAGCACTGGCAAAGTTGTTGTAGGAGATGCCAACCTTGGGATAAGATGCAAGGCCATGTTCTGATGAACCAGATCTCAACAGTGGGTTGATTAGGAAGAGCCAGCATGGATTTCTAAAGGGGAAATTGTATTTAACTGACTGGAGTTTTTTTTTGAGATAACAGAGGGTTGATAAGGGTGATGCTGTAGATGTGGGCATGGGCTTTCAAAAAGCATTCAATACCGTGCCACACAGCAGACTAGAGAAAAAATATAGCTCATTGAATGAAAAGGATGCCAGCAGCATGGATACAAAATTGGATAAATAATAGGAAGTAGAGAGTAACGGGCAATGGATATTCTGGGGGCTGGAGGAAGGTTTGTAGTGGTGTTCCCCAGGGCTCCGTATTTGGGCCCTTATTATTCCTGATATATATTTACGATCTAGTAGATCTTGGTGTGCAGGGATAATTTCAAAGTCTGTGGATAGTACAACATTTAGATGTATTGTTAAGGGGGTAAGTGTAGAACTTCAAAAGGATTTAGACAAGTTGGAGTGGTCTGAACTAGACCGATGAAGTTCACCGCAATAGTGTGAGGTAATGCATTTTGGCAGGAAGAACATGGAGAGACAAAATCAAATAAGGGATAAAATCCTTAAGAGGATGCAGGAGCAGAGGGACCTGGATGTATATGTGCATATTTCATTGAAGGTGACAGGGCAGGTTGAGAGAGCAGTTAATAAAGCCTACAATATTCTGGGCTTTATTAATAGAGGTATAGAGTACAAGAGCAAGGAGTTTACGCTGAACCTATGCAAGACAGTAGTTTGACCTCAGCTGGAATATTGTGTACAGTTCTGGGTGCCACACTACAGGAAGGATGTGAACGCATTAGAGAGAGGGTGCAGATGAAGTTTACATGATTGAGGATAGATTAGAAGCTGGGACTATTCACCTTGGGGACAAGGTGGCTAAGAGGAAATATGAAAAAGATGTTCAAAATCATGAGGGCTGTGGGGACTGGACAGACAAGATAGGAAGAAACTGATCCCACTCATAAAAGGATGAACGAGAGGGCACAGATTTAATGATTTGCAGAAGAAGCAAATATGATGAGAACTTTTTCACACGAGTGGTTGAGATCTGGAAGTTTAGTGGTGGCAGGTTCAATGGAGGCATTCAAGAGGGCATTAGGCGATTACTTGAATGGGAATAATGTTAACGGGGATGGGGTAAAAGGCAGGGGAATGGCACTAAGTAATGGTGTCCGTTTGGAGAGCCAGTGCAGACATGCGTGGCCAAATGGCGGCCAACCGTATCATGAAGATTCTGTGACACTATTTGAATAAAAATAGGAAGTTATCTGCTTTTTTTGGCTAACATTGCTGTTCAACAATTGCTTATGGAATCTTGTGTGTGAAGTGCTTTGAAACCTTTGAGGGGTAAGGACTAGTATGCAATGTCAATCTATTATATCAGTCTGTCAAAATTACATCACTTTGGCAGGACTGATGGTCATTAAATATAGAATGTGGTTACCGGTTCGCCATACTGGGGCTGGTTTAGCTCACTGGGCTAGATCGCTGGCTTTTCAAGCAGGCCAGCAGCACGGTTAGATTCCCGTACCAGCCTCCCCGGACAGGCGCCGGAATGTGGCGACTAGAGGCTTTTCACAGTAACTTCATTGAAGCGTACTCGTGACAATAAGCGATTTTGATTTCATTTTCATACTATGACTGACTGCAGACCTCCGATCTAGCCATATACTGGCATGGCTTGGTCATCTTATTTCCCCTGCTCCAACTTTTTCCAAGATCTATTGTTATATGCTCAAGCATTGCAGTTACAAATGGAGAGTTATTCTGAGGCTTGGCCAATCATGTGTTATCTGTTTGTAGATCACATTCTGCCATGGAGGAGTGATATTACAGCAGTGAAGTTGTAAAGGCACACTATCATGCAAATTTCACTTGTGTACTCTTCCGCAGGTAAAGAGGTTGATTGCAAAGCATTTTTATTGAACAGTGACCTCCTGTCAGAAAGACAGCAAAGTGGAAAAAATATGGCTTGAAAATTGCTGCTTTTATGATGGCAACTCTCAGGTTTTGCTGTTGTTAGTCTGTGAAATGGATGTCAACTTCTGGTGTCCACTTATGTGCCTTTAAATGTGGAAATCTAGATACTGCTTTCAGTGATCTCTCTTCGCCCCCCCCCCCCTGTTGAAATACTTGCATATGGAAATAATTGACTAAAATCTGGATAGTATTTTGCTCAAAAGGTTAATGCTTGAACAGTATAGAACTTTATCAATATCAAGAATGAGCTGTTGGGCTTGGGGAATTTTCTTGTCAATCTTTTTGTGTTGTCTTTTACATTTTTACATTTCATTGTGAACACCTGTTCGCAATTGTAGCATGCTTTAACTGTGGCAAGTTTATCGAGACACATTTGCTGTAAAGTACAGAATGCTTTATGTGGTAATGTTGAAATGATCAGAAACCTGATATAAATTTTAAGACTTTCGTATCTCTGGAATTATGTTTGTGGATAACTATCATCACTTGCATATGCGACGCAGATTAGAGTAATCTAAAATAGATTGTTTATATTTCAGGAACAAATTGTGGTTTAAAATGCACGGGCAATTTGAAAACTGCATCCTTGTGTAACAGCTGCATTAAAATGTGTCTAGCATTTCTTGTGCTACAGCAACAAGAGCAAGTGGCACTATGCCAGTTTTGTGTTTTTAAAGAATTCCTGCCCTTCAGGTTGGAATTTTGAGCAGTGTAGTGTGGAGCCAGAAGGAAACATTTGCTGCAGTGCTGTATGTGCTTTTGGGTTACAGCGTAAAAGAAACTAGACATGCTGTCTCATTTTATTTTCTAGATTTTAATGTATGTGTGTGTGTGTGTGTGTGTGTGTACTATGCATTCATGTTATAATTTGCCTGAATCTATTTTTAGCTGTGCACACTAACAGATTTTGATACTTAGAATAGATTCATCTACCAGTTGACAGTGTTACACAAATTTCCTTTGCCAAACTTCTAGGTATACAAAATTCAAACAAGGGAAAATAAGTTCAAGTTAAATAAAAACTTGCTCAGGTTTGTTAGTTATTGCTAGGGCATGTAGTCCACAAGATGTATATTCCTATTGTACAATCTATAGAACGTTCTAGAATTACGTCTAATTTTCTATTGTGTGCCTACAGTTACTCGTGCTACACGGACTCCCCCTTTACTAATTTAATATCTAGCATGGCTCTCCTTGCAGACCTATTAAAGCCCTTTCTAGGAATGGACGTATTATCTGTGGAGAACACTGGTGCCATAATGTATGGCTGTAAGCAACAATAGATCTCGGCAAAAATAAACGAAAGTGTCTATAGCTTAAACATTTAATAGTGCAAGCACTGAAATATGACCATTTAAATTGGTGATTTAACCTGAGTTGCTAACCTCAACTCGTCAGTGTTGCATTATGTATGTCTCACCACGTGTTTACTGTCTCAGTTTTGCTGTCGTTCTCGGCTAGCAAGATCCAACGATTTTTAATTTTGCGTCAGTCAGTCTTGCTTTGATTGTAACTTTTTTGGTGAACGAAAATAAAACAAGTGACTGCTAAGCTCCAGTTAGTGAATAATCTTTTTCAAGTTTCCTCTGGAAATCCTATGCATGTCATTATGTGGGAAGAGTTACATAAAATTAGATCCACTGCATCATAAGTTTCAGGTCGTGTAATTGTGAATTTACTACTCAAATCATAGAATTGTGGCGTTTTATTTAAAAATAGCTGCTTTCATAGTTTATGGATAGAAAGTCATTGTAATACCAAAAGTAATTTGTTGTGTAAAACAGTTTGGAAGGTTTCAAATGGGTAGCATGGTGGTTAGCACAATTAGCACCACGATTAAAAATTGTAGTGGAAATACCCACAGGTTTTTAAATCATATAATCAAGCATGCAATTAATATTTTTGGGGAGTTCCCTCGAATTTCAAGAGTCTACGTTTGAGATGACTTTATGATAAAGGAGGTTAACTCTGGCTTTGTCTGAGCAGATGCAATTAGCTATAACATGTAAAAGTGTTGATGTCTCTTTCCAGTTCAATTTTGGGCTCTGTTTAATTCAAATTGCATTCCTGCTCTGCCCTCTCAAATCTGATTACGTTGACCAACTAATGCTCACGTATCCTTTTTAAAAATTTGTTCATGGGACATGGGTGTCGCTAGCTGTGTCAGCATTAATTGTCCATCCCTAATTGCCCTTGTTAAGTCAACCACATTGCTTTGGGTCTGGGGTCACATGTAAGACAGACCAGGAAAGGATGGCAGATTTCCTTCCCTAAATTACTTAAAATTAGTGAACCAGATGGGTTTTTACGACAATCGACAATGGTTTCATGGTCTTCATTAGACTTTTAATTCCAGATATTTATCTGAAGTGGCGGGATTTAACTTTGTTCCCCAGAGCATTACTCCGAGTTCTGGATTACCAGTCCTAACATTTGCAAAGGCGTAGCATCCACTTGTCTTTTTTTTTTAATAAACAATTTTATTGAGGTAGTTTTTGGCTTTATAAACAGTTACAGACATCATCAGAAAGGAGGCAAAAATGTGCAAACATCCACGTACTTTCAATACTTCCATCGTAACATATTGCACAAGCCCGCTCCCCTCCCACCAGTACTACCCGCCATATTTTCCCTCCTACTCTACTCTACCACCCCCCCCCCTCCCCCCCACCCCCCTGCTGACGCTCACTCTCCCGCAAAGAAGTCAATAAATGGTTGCCACCTCCGGGTGAACCCCTGCACAGATCCCCTCAAGGCGAACTTAATTTTTTCCATCCCCAGGAAACTCAACATGTCCGCAAGCCACCACTCAGTCTTCGGGGGCTTTGAGTCCCTCCACGCCAATAATATTCGTCGCCGGGCTATCAGGGAAGCAAAGGCCAGCACATTGGCCTCTTTCTCCCCCTGGATGCCCGGGTCTTCCGAAACCCCAAAAATTGCCACCCCTGGACTCATCACCACCCTTGTTTTTAGCACCTGGGACATGACCCCCGCAAATCCCTCCCAGTACCCCCTCAGCTCAGGGCATGCCCAAAACATGTGAACATGGTTCGCTGGTCCTCCCGCGCACCTAGCGCATTTGTCTTCTACCCGAAAAATTTGCTCATCCGAGCCACCGTCATATGGGCCCGGTGAACGACCTTAAATTGGATCAGCCCGAGCCTAGCACATGTCGCGGTCGAGTTTACCCTACTCAGGGCCTCTGCCCACAGCCCATCCTCCATTTCCCCGCCTATCTCCTCCTCCCATCTAAGTTTCAGTTCCTCTGTCTGGGACCCTTCCTCCCTCATGAGCACCTTATATATACCCGAGTCTCTGCCCTCCCCTTCTTCCCTCCTAGAGACTATTCTGTCGAGGATCCCCATTGGCGGGAGGCGCGGGAAAGATGGGACCTGTCTACGAACAAAGTCCCGCAACTGTAAGTATCTAAAATCATTTCCCCTTACCAACCCAAATTTCTCCTCCAAGCTCCTCAAACTCGCGAAGCTCCCTTCCAGGAACATATTACCCACCCTTCCCGCCCCTGCTCGCCGCCATACTCGGAACCCCCCATCCATACTGCCGGGGGCAAACCGATGGTTGTCGCAGATTGGCGCCCAGACAGACGCCCCCATCTTCCCCACATGCCTCCTCCACTGGCCCCATATCCGCAGGGTCGCCACCACTACCGGGCTGGTGGTGTACTTGGCCGGCGGCAGCGGTAGAGGAGCCGTGACCAGGGCTTCCAAACTGGAGCCCCTGCACGAAGCCGCCTCCACCCGCTCCCAAATAGACCCCGTACCCACCATCCACTTCCCTATCATAGCGATGTTGGCCGCCCAGTAATAATTGACCAGACTCGGCAAAGCCAGCCCTCCCTCGCTGCGGTTCCTCTCCAACATCGCCTTCTTCACCCGCGGAGACTTTCCCGCCCAGACAAAGCTTATGATCAGCCCGTTAACTCTTTTGAAGAAGGACTGTGGGATAAAGATCGGGAGGCACTCAAAAATAAACAAAAATCAAGGGAGGATTGTCATCTTTACAGTCTGCACCCTCCCTGCCAGCGACAGCGGGAATGCATCCCATCTCCGAAACTCTCCCTTCATTTGCTCCACCACCCTTGCCAAATTTAACTTATGCAGCCTGCCCCAGTCTCGTGCCACCTGGATTCCCAAATACCGGAAATTTTCCTCAACTAGCCTAAATGGTAGCCCTCTCAATCTGTTCTCCTGGCCCCTTGCCTGGACCACAAACATTTCACTCTTGACCGTATTTAATTTGTATCCTGAGAACTGGCCGAACTCCCTCAGCATTCCCAGTATAGTTCCCATCCCGGCCACTGGGTCCGACACGTACAGGAACAGATCGTCTGCATAAAGAGAGACCCCGTGTTCAACCCCGCCCCTCACCATCCCCTTCCAACCCTCTGCGGCTCTCAGCGCAATCGCCAGCGGCTCTATGGCCAGCGCAAACAGCAGCGGGGAGAGCAGGCAGCCCTGCCTGGTCCCTCGGTACAACCTAAAGTACTCCGACACTTCTCTGTTGGTCCTGACGCTGGCCCTCGGGGCCTGATATAATAATTTGATCCAATCCACCAATCCCTCCCCGAACCCAAACTGTCCGAGCACCTCCCATAGATAGTCCCACTCCACCCGGTCAAAGGCCTTCTCGCATTGAGCAATCTCCTCAGATTGGCCGCCAGCTGCCTACCTTTCACGAACCCCGTTTGATCCTCCCCAATCACCTCCGGTACACAGTCCTCCATTCTACCCGCCAGTACCTTTGCCAGGAGCTTGGCGTCTACATTAATCAGGGAGATTGGCCTGTAGGACCCGCACACCTCCGGGTCTTTACCCCGCTTCAATATCAGAGATATGGTGGCTTGTGACATTGTCGGCGGCAGGGTCCCTCTGTCTCTTGCCTCATTGAAAACCCTCGCCAAGACTGGGCCCACCAGCTCAGAGAACTTCCTATAAAACTCTACTGGGTATCCATCCGGCCCCGGGGACTTCCCCGACTGCATGGCCTTTAGGTCCCCCAATACCTCCTCTACTCTAATCGGGGCCCCCAGCTCTTCCACTCGTGCCCCCCCCCCAACTGTTGGGAATGTTAACCCGTCCAGAAACCTTTTCATCCCCTCCGGTTCTTCCGGCAGCTCCGAAGTATACAGCTTACGATAGAAGTCCCGGAATACCCTATTCAATTCTGCCGGATCCTCCACTTTGCGCCCCCACTCGTCCCTCACTCTACCTATTTCCCTGGCCGCCTCCCTCCTCCTGAGTTGCTGCGCTAACAGTCTGCTAGCCTTTTCCCCATGCTCGTACACCACTCCCCTCGCCTTCCTAAGCTGTTCCACGGCCCTGCTCGTGGATAGTGCCCCCAGTTCCGCCTGTAGCCTCTGCCTCTCCCTGAGTAAAACCTCCCCCCGGGACTCCGCGTGCTCTTCATCTATCTGACCCATTTCCCTGACCAATCTATCCATCTCTGCCCGGTCTGCCCTGGCTCTGTGGGCCCCAATTGAAATCAGCTCCCCCCCGCACTACTGCCTTTAGCGCCTCCCACACGGTCGCCGCTGAGACCTCCTCAGTGTCATTCACCTGCAGGTAATTTTATATACATTTCCGAAGCCTCTCGCAGATCCCCTCCTCCTACAGCAGTCCCACATCTAGCCTCCATTGCGGGCGTTGATAGCTCGCTCTCCCGAACTGCAGGTCCACCCAATGCGGGGCATGGTCTGAAATGGTAATTGCTGAGTATTCCGTGTTCTTTACCTCCCCCATGCAGTCCCTGCTTAGTACAAAGAAATCTATCCTGGAATATACTTTATGGACGTGCGAGTAAAACGAGTAGCCCCTTCCTGTTGGCTGTCCCCCTCTCCAGGGTTCCACTGCCCCCATTTGCTCCATAAACCCTTTCAGCTCCCTTGCCATTGCTAAGAGTCTACCCGTTCTGGGACACGACCGATCCAAAGTCGGGTCAAGGACCATGTTAAAATCCCCCCACATTATTAGCCTGCGAGAATCCAAGTCCGGGATCTTCCCCAGCACTCTTTTAATGAAGTCCACGTCATCCCAGTTCGGGGCATATATATTCACCAGCACCACTCTTCTCCCCTCCAGTCTGCCCCGTACCATCAGGTATCTGCCCCCCCTGTCTGCGGATATGCCCTCTGCCTCAAATTGCACGCGCTTGTTGATCATGATTGCCACCCCTCTGGACTTCGAGTCCAAGTCCGAGTGGAAGACCTGGCTAATCCAGCCCTTCCTTAGCCTGGTCTGGTCTGACATGTTCAGATGTGTCTCCTGCAACATAATTACGTCCGCCCTCAGGGCCCGCAAGTGCGCGAACACCCGCGTCCTCTTTTTTTCTTTTTTTCTTTTTTAAATTTAGATTACCCAATAATTTTTTCCAATTAAGGGGCAATTTAGCGTGGCCAATCCACCTACTCTGCACATTTTTGGGTTGTGGGGGCGAAACCCACGCAGACACGGGGAGAATGTGTAAACTCCACACAGACAGTGACCCAGAGCCGGAATCGAACCTGGGACCTCAGCGCCGTGAGGCGGTTGTGCTAACCACTAGGCCACCATGCTGCCCCACCCGCGCCCTCTTAACCGGCCCATTCAGTCCCTTGACGTTCCATGTGATCAGCCTGGTCGGGGGGCACATCTCACCCCCCCCCACCCCGCCGGTCAGCCATAACCTTTCTCGGGCCGGCCCCTGACCCGTGCGTCGCGCCATTCCTGGCCCGCCCTTTGGCTGCCTCCACCCTCGACCTCCTTTCCAGTGCCTATTTCAAGTCCCTCTCCCGTCAGCAGAACAACCCCCCCATCCCCCGATACCCCCACCCCTGCCATCTACTGGCTGTAACTTCCCCCCCCATCTGACTTCCTTGACTAGCCAATCTGCTAGCCCGGTGACTCAACACTCCAGGTGCCTTCCTGTCCCATTCCCCTTGTTTCCCCGTCCTCCTCCCCACCCACTGGGGCAAGCCGGCTCCAGTGTCTTCCGCGAGCTGCACAAAAAGCACAAACCAGCCCAAACAGGAAAAAAAAAGAAAAAAACCACAGAAAAAAGAGAAAAAGCACATAAATGTCCATGAACAAAGGAAAGAGTCTCAAATGTTCCGCTTGGCCCCTTTGGCCCAGCAAACCGTTGAGCAGCAGTCCAGGCACATTCGGCGTTCCTTCCCACAGAAATCCTCGGGCCCTAACTCGTGTCCTTGGGGCATCCTTTCGGGACCAGCCCCTGATCCCTCACAAAGTCCATCGCTTCTTTGGGCTCGGAGAAGTAGTGGTGTTGACCCTGGTGCGTGACCCATAGCCGAGCTGGGAACAGCAGACCAAACTTCACGTGCTTCTTGAACAGCACCTCCTTGACATTCTTAAAGCCTGCTCGCCGCCGAGCCACCTCCTGGCTTAAGTCCTGATAAATGCGGAGAACACTGTTGTTCCACGTGCTGCTCCTGGCGCTCTTTGCCCACTGCAGCACCCGCTCCTTGTCCACGAACCTGTGGAACCTAATCACCATCGGGCGGGGGGGGGGGGGGGGGGGGGGTTCCGCCCGGCTGCCCCTGCCTTGCCTGCACTCTGTGTGCCCCCTCCAGCTCCAGCGGTCGCGGAAAGGCTTCGGCAGCTGCTTCAGCAGGTCTGCTACAAACGCTGCAGCATCAGCTCCCTCCGCCCCCTCTGGGAGGCCGACCATCCTCAGATTGTTCCTGCGGACTCTATTCTCCAGCTCCTCCACTCTGTCCAGCAGTCTTCTCTGCCGCTCTTTCAGGCCGTCCACTT
This sequence comes from Scyliorhinus canicula, assembly GCF_902713615.1. Lineage (NCBI taxonomy): Eukaryota > Metazoa > Chordata > Chondrichthyes > Carcharhiniformes > Scyliorhinidae > Scyliorhinus > Scyliorhinus canicula. The sequence continues at coordinate 75,396,848 of NC_052163.1, read as the reverse complement.
CTAGCGCTGCAACCGTTTGCGCATCCGCCTGCTCCTCCACCGCCTCTCCCAGCT